>NW_021319822.1:566308-584193 GCF_001605985.2 Dendrobium catenatum | reverse complement strand
GTTTTATATCTACTCAAGCGAAAACCTTTAGACTCTAAGGTTGACCTCCATAACTCAAGTTTACCTTCAACTCCCTCTCTATTCTTATCAACAAGAAGAATATCATCAGCAAAAAGCATACACCAAGGTACATCCTCTTGCAAATGACTAGTGAGCACATCCATGACTAAAGCAAAAAGATATGGGCTTAAGGCTGATCCTTGATGTAACCCAACCGAAATAGGGAAATACTTGGACAATCCACCTTGTGTTTGAACACAAGTAATAGCTCCTGCATACATATCTTTAATGATTTGAATATAAGCATTATTGACTCCTTTCTTTTCAAGAACTCTCCATAGCACTTCTCTTGGAACTTTATCATATGCTTTTTCTAAATCAATAAATATCATATGTAGATCCTCCTTATTTTCTCTATATTTCTCCATCAAACCTCTTAATAAATGTATGGCTTCCATAGTCGACCTACCCGGCATAAATCCAAATTGATTTTGAGAAACATTAGTATCACGTCGCAATCTATGCTCCATAACTCGCTCCCATAGTTTTAAAGTATGACACATTAACTTTTTTTTTTTGGGGGAAAATTTGGGCAAAGCCCTTCTATTAATCAGAATAAAACTTACAAGTAAAAGAAATTGCTAAAGCCATTAAGGGTGGCTTAAAGAAGCCCAAAATTAAAGAGAAAAAAAAAACAAGTAAATGTCTAACCAAAAGCCATCAGAAGGAAAAACAGATAAACAATGAAAAAAAACTAGGGGAGAAAACCCAGCGATCACCCCACCAAAACCGCATGAGAAGCGCCCCAGCATAACACCTGCAAAATACAAAGAAGGGTAGTGAAGATCCCGTGCAGCTAAATAGATCAAGGTAGCAGCCAACCAAGAGCATATCTGTATCACAAGCTCCAAATCCCTGAGAGTCTGGACTCAGAAAATAGATTATAATTCGAGAAGATTTGCATTCCATAGTTGCCCACTGGCCGTCCAAGGGAGCAATTGTAGCCGCAGCAAGGAGCATCATCATTGTCCAGACCGCCATCTTAAACAGCAATTTATAACCTTTCCAGCAAGCCAAAAGAGTTTTTCCTTTTAAGCACCTTCTCAAACACCACTTTCTTAATCATCAGAGATAGGGAAATAGAGCTAAGGGAATTCCCACCAAATCTCCTAGAATTTATCTCCTTCCATATGTAGTAATTAGTAAAGCAAACCACGAATTTGTGAAATTTTTTCAAAGCAGTATTACCTTTGTATTTCATATTCACCCAGACAAACAGGTGCAAAAGAGTTGGTCTAAGGAGGAATTCTTTTGTATCCGGTATAACATCATTTAGTACCTTATAGCTATATGAGCATTCAAAGAATAGATGAGTGGCAGTTTCATCATAATTATGACAAAGAGAACACATACTAGGAACAAAATTGTGCCTAATACGTAAAGCATTCGCAGTTTTAAGACCCCCAACCAGAGTCAACCAAACAAACACATTGTGCTTTAAACAGCTCCCCTTATGCCATAAAAATTTGTACCAGTTGCAATCAGAATAACTACTATAGTACTCATCAGTGTAATCTTTAAACTTAGTGACAGTTTTATTTTTCCACCGTAAACAAGGGACTGCATTATCAGGCGGGTGAACAAATAACCTCCTCAGTTGCACTGGCAAGAAGTCCGGTATATTCCAGCAGGAGTTATAGAGAAAGGAGCACAATTTTATATCAGGAACAGAAATATCAGCCCCCAAGTAGTCCTTTAATCTCATATTATTACACCAGTGATCCCAGATAAGAGAGATGGGGGCATTAGCAGTGATATTAATCTGAAAACAAGCTTTTACTTCACTAGCAGTTCTACACACTGACTTCCAAAATTTAGATGCAGAAGAAGGCGGAGGCCGCCAAGGGGAGGTATACTTACTAGTTAACCATATGGAAAGGGGAGATGAACTATTATACATTCTCATAATAACAGAACAATTATAAGCAAATTGGATTGCATTAACAGAGTAAAGGCCCAGCCCACCCTTGAGCTTAGGGCAACAAATGGTGTCCCAAGAAACCATATGCAATTTCTTGGATTGATTTGAGTCCCCAAAAAAAAAAGAAATCTGGAGCAGACCTTTTTAAAATACTTACTCACCGTTTTAGGCAAAATCGAACCACGAATCTAGTATCCAATGGAATTTTGTATGGTGAACTTTAAATACTAAAGTCTTCCTGCAAAAGATAGCAAGTTTGCTTTCCATCCATTTAACTTATTATTAATGCAATCCATAAAAGATAGAAAATCTTCTACCTTAAGTCTGTTAAACGCCAAAGGAATCCCAAGGTAAATGATTTTGGAGGTTATGTTTTGAATGGAAAGAACCTGGCTAATGATATGTTGATTTGATTGGTGCTTAGGAAACATAATGGCACTTTTATCAAAATTAATATGCAGCCCAGTGGAATTCCCAAAATCCCTAAGAATGGTAGCCAGATTTTGACAATTATGTAAAGAAGCCTCACCAAACACAAGCACATCATCGGTATAGAGAAGATGGGTAAGGTGGAAATTATCAGCAGTGATATCAATAAAACCTCTGTCTTTCAGTAGATTAGAAAATGCATCCATAACAATACTAAAAAGATAAGGACTGAGAGGACAGCCCTGCCTAAGCCCAGCAGTAGAAGTAAAATATCCTTCCAAAGCACCATTAAGGACAATAGAAAAATGAATATCAGAGATGCACATTTTAATCCAGTTAACAAACAACGGAGAGAAGCCTTTTTGAGCTAATCTAGCTAAGACAAACTCCCTAGATACTGAATCAAAAGCCTTTCTGATATCTAACTTTGCACATAACATATTAGTACCTCCCCTCCTGCTAGCTGAGGAAAGAATGTCACTAGCAAGCAGGATATTTTCCGTAGAGATCCTAGCTTGAAGGAAACCGGATTGGTTATACTCAATGATACTAGGCAAAACAAGCTTTAGCCTACCCGCAATCACTTTTGCTATAATCTTATAAATAACATTACATAGTGCAATAGGCCTGTATTCAGATATATTCTCAGCATTCTTGTGTTTGGGAATGATATCAAGGGCCGTGTGCTTAATCCCATTTGGCATGTAGCCTTTGGAAAAAAATGATTTTATTTCCCTACATACCATAGGGCCCACAATGTGCCAACATCTTTTATAAAAGTGGAAATTGTAACCATCAGGTCCAGGAGTGGATGAGGAAGAGCCCTTAAAAACAGCATCTTTAATCTCATAATCATTAACAGCAGAACATAACTCATAAGCAACAGTATCATTTATAACTGAACCTTTAGAGAAATTCTCTATATTAAAGTAAGTGTGCTGAGGAGGATTATAAATACATTGAAAGTGATGAATAATGGAGGCGACAAGCTCAGCTCTGGGGACTAAAGAAGATGAAGCAAGGAGGTTGACCACAGAATTGGTACTACCCCTCCTACTCCTAATTTTGCCATATAAGAATTTAAGATCATCTTCCCCGTGTTTTAACCACTTCACCTTTGCTCTCTGTATGACCCAAGAGGCATGAATAGCAGAAAAATCTACTACTTTGGCATTAATATCTTTTAAAATAAGATTGAAAGCAGGGTTAGTGGGATCAGCATGAAGATACCCTAAGACATCTTTTTGACTAGCCAGTAAAGAGTCCATATGACGGTTGACAGCATTGTAAGAAGACCAAGATTCTCTCTTGATGCAAGTTTTTAATATTCTAAGAGTATTGCTAAAATGAGATAGTGGGTTACCAGATACCGAATCAGAGAAAGCTCTTAGAAGAAGATGCCAAAAGCCATCAATATTAGTCCAGTAATTTTTAAAAAGAAATCTATGCCGAACCTGCTCAGAAATACCAGAGTGCAGAATAACCAGACAATGATCAGAACAAGAGGGACTTTGAATCGAATAGTAAGAATCAGGAAATTCTTTCATCCAACTGTTATTCACCAACACCCTATCCAGCTTAATATGAATGGGGTTTTCAGAGCGTTGGTTAAACCACGTGTATTTGTTCCCAACCGAGTGCAAGTCCATCAGGATTTGAGAGAATATCATGCTATTAAAGTCAAAAAGGGCATATTGCATTAAAGGAGTACCCCCCAGTTTGTCAGAGGCAAATCTACAGCAGTTAAAGTCCCCCAACAGGGCCCAAGGAATGCCAGAGCCCGGGGCAATAGCATTAATAGATTCCCACAACTCCTTACGTTCCATAGCACTATTAGACGCATAAATGACAGAAAGCTAAAATAGAACTTTGGAGGAAACAGAAATCATCCCAGAAATGATTTGAGATGAAATGTGGGTGGGAGTGAAATTCAATTTATTATCATCCCATTTAATCCAGATTCTACCCGAGAGAGAGGAGGCAAAGTTATGACAACTTTTCTCATTACGAAAGACAGAGTGAGATTTTTCAAAAAAGGATTCTTGAAGAGCTTTTGTATGAATCCTATTCTTCAATATACACAACATATCCAGTTTGAAAGACTGTGAGACGATTATAGCAAAGGACTTTATTTGGACGGTTAAAACCTCGTATATTCCAAGTAGCAATAGAAGGAATATACATTAAGAATTTGTTGAATGGGATTTTTTCCCCTGCTTCCCTTTAGCAGGTTTTTTGACAAGCGCAGATTATTCCTGTTTCGACTTATCTTTTTTGTTTCTGTTTAATACTTTTCACCTCTTGTTCTACCATATCTTCCAATTGCTCTTCCATATTAATTTGATCACCCACTTCATTTTACACATCAAACCTGTTGGGGGAGGTAATCAACTTCTCTTTCTGCTTACCCAATGTACCAAATTGCAAGGATGAGGAGGACGTCGAAGCCACCTCTTCCTTATTAGGGGAATTAAGGTTAGGAATGATAGACCCTAACAATTCCTGAGAGAGGTGAACGGGATCCTAGTTATCAACCAAGGGAAAACCAGCATTATTATGTTCCTGATCATTGGGAGGAGCAGGAGAATGGGGTTGATATAGCATGGGTTGACCAATGCTATTAATTTGGATGTTGTAGGAAGTAGACGGAGGTATCTTAGTCGGTTCTGACACAGGGGGAGCTCTAAGTTTGAAGTCATCTTTAGGAGGCCGAGAAAGATTTTTGGAAGTCGAGGGATACCTGGAACTCCCCTTTCTGCTAAAACTCCTACCACGAGTCTTAGGCATTTCTTTACCTTGCGCTACTTCCCCAGACTCCTCTGGTTTAGACGGACAAAGAGAAGAAAAATGCATAAGAGACTTACAGTGATCACACGGAAAAGGCCTCCATTCATATTGCACCTTTAAGCATACAACATCCCCATCCAGAGACACTTTAATTTCATCCGGATATGTGGCTTTGCAATCCACCAGAACACAGATGCGGGCATAGGTAAGTCGGGTCTTTTGCTCTGTCAAGTTATCAGCCGCTAAAGGGACCCTGATTTTGCTAGCAATCCTTGAAATCCCCTCGGAATTCCAACATGCAAGAGGTAAGTCATGAATTTTGACCCATATCGGCACCGAGTCAAAATTATCTCTCTTAGGCTTGAATTTGGGATGCCATTTTTGCAGGATGAACGGTCTTCCCAGTAAAAACCACACACCCCGCGACCATATCATCTCATAGTCTTCGGTACAAGAGAAGCGAATGAGGAAAAAACCTTCACTGAGAGAAAGCAACTGTATCGATCCTTTTAGATTCCAAGTCTTCTTCATCGCTCCTAACAAAGCTTCATAGAACGGCCTCCTTCCTATGGAATAGCCAACCAGACACAAGGTCCATTCCTCTCCTCCCTTAGTCAGCTTTTCATCACTAAAAGGCACTATCTCCGGCTCATACGGGAAGTGAGAGAGATTGAGAGCTTTTGGAGCAGATGCATCAGTAGCAAATACCTTATTCCAATCCTTCGGCGTGAACTTGGCAGACATTCCAGGAGACTGGACAAGCAGAGGGAAGTCCGCAGCTAGGAGTCCAGTCTCCATGAGGACAAGGGAAGGAAAAACCTCCGGCAGAGCCGGAGATGTAAGAGGAAGAAGGGAAATCTATACGGAGCAGGAGGCGGCGGAAGAGAAAAAAACCCTAACCCCGCGGACCCTCAATTCTCTCAAAAAAATTTTTTTTTTTAATTTTTATTCATGACACATTAACTTAATACCTCTATAATTCGCACAATCTTGTGCATCACCTTTATTCTTAAAAATAGGAATTAACACACTCATTCTCCACTCATCTGACATCTTTTTAGTCTTCAAAATTGTATTAAAAAGTTTAGTAAGCCATGAAATTCCTTCATCTCCTAAGCATTTCCACACCTCTATTGGAATATCATCAGGTCCAACAACATTTCCACCCTTCATTTTCTTAAGAATAATAGAAAAATAAACATCTTATATGCAACCTTTAATCCAAGAGATGAAAATATGAGGAAACCCTTTTTGAATCATCCTATAGACTAAAAAATCTCTAGAGACTATATCAAACGCCTTATAAATATCAATTTTAGCATAAAAAACTTATCCCTAGGAGTGTAATTAAAATTTCTAAGAAGTTCAGTAGCAAGAATGATATTATCCGTAAATACCCTTTTCTTAATAAAACCATATTAGTTTTTATGAATAATAAAAGGCAACACACACTGCAACCTATTAGCTAGAATTTTAGCCATAATTTTATAAAAAATGTTGCATAAAGAGATAGACCTAAAATCATAGACATAAAATTATAATTGAAATAATAAAGAACAACTTTGCACAAAGTAGGACCAATATAGCTGATTACTGGGAGTTGCTTATTGAGGTTTTTTCTATAACATATATTGGTAATCCTATCAATAACCTTTATGGTAAGCTTCGGTTAGTTAAAGCTTTAATTAAGCAGTAAGATTGCGCTTCCTCTAAGCATCTTTTCTCTTCTAATGAGAATCTTAAGAAGCAACAAAGTGATTAATGTAGTCTTATTCAGAAGAACCTGCTTAATCAGAATCTTAATTTAGCTCTTATTAATGTGAATTATCTTTTTAAATATAATCTTTCTCTTTGGTCTTCTTGGGTATCTCAGCGGGTTAAACAAAAATGAATGACCTATGAAGAAGATGATTTAGGGTTCCTTTATTCCAAAATCAGATGTAGACAAATTTATAATAACATTCATGATATTTATTCTTTTCAAGGGTTTGTTACGAATTTAGCCTATTGATATTGCTAATACTTTTGTGAATCATTTTAAAATTATTTTTAATTCTCCTATTCGAGCTAATTCTACTTCTTTTAATATTCCTACTAGTAATCTTATTTTGAACTATTTAAAAGCTACTTTAATTCTCCTGATATTAATAGAAGAAATTAAAAATATTGTTTTTAATAGCCCAAAAACCTCTGTCCCGAGTCCTAACGGTTATAATTTTGACTTTTTCAAGACTGCTTGGGAGATGAATTATTTTTTAACATAAATTTATAATTAGTAGAAGAACAATTATTGCTATAAATAATAAGAGGAGAGTGATTCGAGCGAAGAGGGTTATCAATAACATAATAAGAAGAAGGATAAGCATTCAACCAAGAATTGTTAAGAAAAACCCTATCTAAATTAATATGTATCATGTTATTACTTTGTTGATTGAACCAAGTATAAAAATTACCAATATATGAAAGCTCTAAAAGCTCAAAAATAAAAATACAATGATTGAAGGCTCCCAAATTTTTATAAGAAATAGAATTACTGCCAGATTTTTCATTGGCAAAGCAACAACAATTAAAATCACCCAGCAACATCCACGGTGCAGTAATATTAAAAGAGAGATGGAGAATATCATTTCAAAGATTAACCCTATAAGTAGTTGAATTAGACGCATAAATAGTCATAATAATAAAGGATTCAGAACCAAACTTGATAACCCCATCAATAAGCTGACTATTAATGAGAATATAATTAAAAGAAATACAAGAAGCATTTCACTTTAACCAAATTCTACAAGCTGTAAATAAACTAAAATTATTACAACTACCTTATTGCTAAAAGATTCTGTGTCTAGCGTCAAACCAAGAATTACCAACAAGATCAATAGTTATTTTAGCTTTAAGAACACAACAAAAATCAGCCTTAAACTTATTAATAAGATCAATATAAGCATTAACTTTATCTAAATAGTAAAATCCTCTCACATTCCAGGAAAAACTAATAGGAAAGAACATTAATGTTTAATATTCAAATTAGAGGATTTCCTAGTAGCTTTAGATCTAGTAGACTTACTAGTAGTAATAGGAATTTTAAAACCAGAGTGCTCCCAAATAGAAATAACAGATGAAACCCTTGTAAAGAAATATTCAAATCCGCAGAGGTATCACTATTGAGGGAATCTAACACCTGAAACTTATTATAAGAATGAAAAAAATCAAAAGAATATTTTGACATAAAATGAACCTTGGAAGCATCCGAATTATTATTTAAATTGAGATTAGTAACAACCTCTTCAGTAGAAAATTTTAAATTAGGTAATGTCTCATTAGAAGAAGAGACTACTAAACTTTCAGAATTCTCCATAGAACTATTTACAACCTTCATATTTTTTAGAAGCAAGAATCAAATTCTTCGGAGGACTACAAGAAACTTTAGATGAATTAGTATTAATATTCATATCAATAATAGAAAACTCATTAGAATTTAATAAAGAATCAAAAAGTAATAAAAGATCAGATAATCCCTAATTTTTCTTTTGAACCGATAAATTTTGAGTCTTTTTAAAAGAAGATCGAAGATCTTACACAACCTGAAGCAACATTCCAAACTTTCCTGCTTTTACTCCTCCCCTTAATAGGTTTCTAAATATCAATCGGCTTTTCACTAGCCTCCTGTGGCTAGGAAGGGCTCAACGTTAAGGGATGAACAATAGATCCCCAACCTTGATAAGGAATGGGCTTCCAATCATAAACAACTTTAAGAGGAAAAATATTTACATCAATTGAGATATTAACTTCATTAGGAAGACTCAAGTCCTTAGAAACTAAAATACAAACCCTCACAAAAGTGAATATAATTTGCTCTGTTGTTAAAGAATCAATAACAAAAAGAGCCCCAATCAGACTAGCAATTTTTGAGATGCCTTCTGGCATCCAGTAAACTAAAGACAAATAAAAAAATTTGATCCATAAAGGAATGGATGTAAACTCTTCACGTATAGGACGAAAAAGAGGTGACCATTTCTGGATAATAAATGGTTTTCTAAAGAAAAATCAAGTGCCACTTGACCAAACAAGCTCGTAATCTTCTATATAAGAAAACTTCAACATAAAGAAACTCTCATTCAAAGCAAGAAGAGTAAAACCACCTTTCAATTTCCAAACCTTTTGCATGATAGATTTTAAAGCTTCAAAGTAAGGCCTCTTACCCAACTAGTAACCTACCAGCATTAGGCCCCATTTTTTAGAAGCTGCAGAGACATCACCTTCAAGAAAAGAAGCAACATTATTAGAAGAAGGCAATAAAAGAAATAAAAAATGTTTGGATGTAGATTGATGAGATGTCAATAATCCAACCACGCTTTCATTCCCGACGGGAAAACACTTGAAACCGGACAAGGATGCAAATCTAATTTTAGAGGAGGAAAATTAGACAAAGAATCAATGAAAAAATACAAGAAAATTAAAGAGCAAAATATAAAACACAAAAAGCCCAAAAAGAATCCACCAAGAAGATAGAAGAAAAGCAAAAATTAAGCGAATATTAGCTTAGGGAAACCAAGAAGCCCTCATCGAGACAAGTATGGGGATCTAAAGAGCCATGTCAGGAAAGTTGTGCAGGGGAGTGAAATGTATCTTGTAATGCCCCTTTGGGCCTGTTTATATGAAATTATTTTTCCCGGAGTCCAAACTCCAATCGACAGTGGACACACATTTTTTTAGTTAATTTATTTTGTGTTGTAACATGGATTTTTTACTAACGCATTATCTAACGACCCGGTCAGACTATTTTAGTTGGCACTCCTTTTTAAAAAAATAAATGCAACTTGTTCCCAAAGTTTGGGATTTTCAGCAAATAAAACATTTCCCTTAATCATCTCCATTTTTTTTTTTTTTTGGGAAGGAACCAACTGAAGAATAAGATGGAGACCACTTTTGATGCCATTCAAAACTCATAGGATGCAGAGGCTAAAACTTTCAAATAAAAAGAACGATAAGTTTATAGGATAGTGTGGAGAATGAAAGATTGGATGAACGGGAGGTTAATTTGGAGGGAGGAGCTCTAGATATAAACTTAATGGTAAATTTTTATGGATTATTATATATTCTTCAATTTTATTCTTATGAGGAGTGTCTCAAATAGAATTGACATGCATAATAATGTTGTTCTCCCCCTTTTTTCTTTTTTTAAAAATTTAGACGTTAATTTAGAAATAAATATTGAAAGAGCAGATGAAATTTTTGCTTAGAAAAATGGTGCTCAATGATTTTTGTGGCATCTTTTTACTTTTCAATACAGTCTGCACTTGTACACTATTAGTGTTTAGAGGTTGTGTTTAGTTGTACACAATGTGTACAATCTTTTGCACTATACATTATTTAGAGGCTGTGTACAATTATACTCATTGTGTACAAACATTGTATGCATTATATACACATTATATGTACAGAGAATTATTTTAAAATATTATAAATACTTTTTTCTATTGTTTTTCATAACATTTTTTCCTTTCTACCACAGGGTGTGTATAAGTGTGAGAATGAGGCATAAGAGATGTACTTCAGTTATGCACATAATTTTGGCTTTAATGTTCATACGAAACATCACAGATACTAGCTCAATTCTAGAAAGATAAGATGTAAGGTATGTTGGAATATTTGAAATAACTAAAAGATTTAGAAAATCTATCTATATTTTACAGTTACTAGAGCATATGTTTGATATTCATAATATATGTCATGTGTCGTCTCTGAGAGAATGAGTATCTAATTATGGAAATCGGGGATTTATATTATGAAGTTGAGGTATGCCCTAATCTGAGCTTCAAAGAGGAATCAAAAAAGATTTTTGCATATGCTGTTAAAAGATTAAGGATTAAAAAGACCCCAATGATTAAGGTATAGTGGAAGCACATAACAAAAAGAGAAGCTATTTAGGAGAAGGAATATGAAATAAAACAATTGTCTCCTAATCTACTTCGGTTAATTAGAGTATTGAAATATCAAGAATAATATTTTTTCTGAGGAGATGACTGTAACACCTATTGAAATAGTAACTAATTTCCCCTTTCTGACTGAGTATGTTAAAAATAACTTACTAAATTTCATCATTTAACATCTCTTACATGTCTATGTGAGTATTCTGTATGTATATGAATTTCTAAGAATATCCAAATATATTCTAAAGCGGGTCCCAATGGCTTGTTTACACTATTTATAATTTTAAATTTTTTCTCTAGGAGAACCACAATATTGGGAAGCCAGTGTTGCAATATTGAGCTCCATGATTTTTTTTTTCAGAACAATTAAAAGGGTGTTGTGCTCTCTAGTGGAGAGCACTGTGGCACGATAAGGCCAAGCGCCAAGACACCTAATTTAGATTTTATAAAAATATCTTTTTCCACTCATTTTTTATTTTTTAAAAAGGAAAATCCATTTACTTCTCTTAAGAATGTGGCTAAAGAGAAAGAAGGAATTCTAGAGAGAGAGTGGTAGGTTTTGGCAACCCTAGTTCATTTTTTATCATCTGCCCATCTATGAAAGTTGTCCAAATCAATGTAGGTCAAATTCTACTATCTTTGTTGTTAAAAATACAAAACATTTGAAAATTTTCTTTTTAAATTTATAATTTTGTATTGTAAAAATAAGGATTTTAACAACTAAATTTTAATTGTATAACTTTATTGTAGAGCCAGTCATTATAAACATTTAAGTATTTTTTTGGAAAATATATATTTAGCAGTTTGAGAAGTGCATTATTATATTTAACTAGGAAATAATTTTGATGATGAAAAGTAATATTGTAGCACAATTAAAACATCAAAATAATATTCTATATAACCAATGAAATCTCGTGGCATTCTTAAATTGATAAAATTTTGCTCAATTGTTAATTATGTTTCCTACTGATAAAGTATTCTATGAAATTATAAAATTACTCTATTTACATTTCTTTTACTATAATATAATAATATAAATGCTTATCTACTTGAAATATATGATTATAAAGATATCTAATGTGTGGTGGAAGTCATGGTGTAAAATGCACAATGAATCATAAGGGTCTAAATTTTAAAATATCTGATATGTTCTAAGCATTAGGAGTCATAAGGACATATTTTTTCTATTCTAGCACAATGAATCATAAGAGCTTATTTCTGATGAGAGGTATAAGAGCCTAAGAGACTATGGTGCTTATTTATTTAGGTTTAAAGTAAAGTTTATCTTATTTTAGTTATATGCAATTAATATTATACTAAGTATGATAATTTTTAATAAAATGTATTTAAATTTGATTAAATTTATAATAAATGAAATATTTAGAACTTTAAATCAGTGGGTGTGACTTGCTGAGCTATGTTAACTCACATCTATTTTGCATTATGTTTTAAGTTAGGGGAAAGGGAAGAGTTGGTTGAGTGGTTATGGTTTCAAGTTTTGATTTGTCTAAATTTGTATATATATATTTCTAATTATTAAACAGTCATGATTTTTTGTTCATTTGCTCTATTCTAATTTATTGTTATGCAATGGATATAGTAGATTTTATTGTAAATATATTTGATTATTAATAAAAAATTTAATGAATGACTTTTAGTGTTGTGTCCTCAAATATTCACGATGGTAAAGAAATATAAAGTTTAACGTCTTAGCTTTTTTATGAAGTTCCATCACACAATTATATAAAAGAGAGGAGGTAGTATTCATAAGAGACACCAACATTTTTTATGTGGAAAACCCCTAAAAATGGAGTAAAATGACGAGGCCCAGCCCAGTTTAAATGAATTTACTAGTGTTTTGCAATCAATTGCAAATGAGGCCCTTCTTTGGGGGAATGCCTTGGTTTGATTTAGTAAATATACATCATACATAGTGCACTACATAGTGAAAATTGGAAGAATCATAATTGATATGTTCTTTTGGTCGACAAGACCATAGTCGACTGGCGATAAAGGTTGGATGGATCGAATTCGGGTGATAGAGGTCAAAAAAATTATTTTTAGTTAACGAGAGGTTGGAATGTCCGTAGTCGGCGAGCAACAGAGGTCGTAAGACTGTTGTATGGCAATGGAGACCAGACGGAACATAGTCGACTAACGACAAAGGTTAAAAAATTATTATCAAGTGATCGATTTTGGAAGGACCATAGTCGTCGAGCGATAGAGGTTGGAAAGATCATTTTCTAATGATGGAGGTAAAAAAGGCCCTAGTCAATAGGCAACAATGATAAAAAGATTATTGTCTAGTGATGGAGGTCGGAAGGATAGTAGTCGGTTGGCCATGAAGGTTGTAAAGATCATTGTCAAGCAATGGAGGTTGGAAGGATAATCCATGAAGGTCGTAAAGATTGTTGTCTGGCGACGGAGGTTGGAAGGACTGTTATATGGATACAGAGATCAAAAAGATCATAGTCGATAGACAATAAAGGTTGTAAGGACTATTATCTAACGATGGAGGTTGGAAGGATCGTTAACTGGCAACGGAGGTAAAAAAGATTGTAGTCATCATGCAGTAGTTGTCAATAAGATTGTAGTCACGCATTAAAGGTCAAAAAGATCGTAATCAGTGGACAACAGAGGATATACAGATCTTAGCCATGCAATGAAGGTTAGAAATACTATAGTTAGTAAGCGGCGAAGGTTAGAAACACCATTATCATGTGGAAGTTAAACAAGAATTGGAAGTTGGGGTAAAAGTTTGGCATTAGTTGATGGTCAGGAAGAAGTCTTACATTAATCGGTGAATGAGCAAAAGTCCGACATCAATCGATGGACGGGCAGAAGTCTGACGTCAGTCGGTGGTCGGGCAGAAGTCCAATAGTAGTCGAGGATGAGTCTAGTGATAAGAGAACACCAATTTCTCTTATTCTTTCTCTTCCTTTATTGGGTCCCCCCATCCCATGAGAAATGAGGGGTCTATTTATAATTTTATGTGAGTGACATGACCAATAAATGAGAGGGAGATCACATTTTAAGTTGGGAGTGGTTTGAATGGATGGCTGATGTTTATTCCCATCATCATGGAAAGTTTATTAGACATTTGAATGCTTTAGTGATGTTATAATTTGATGATCTTGGGCTCATTGGATTTATCTCGTTAAGCCGCTCGATTCAATTATAATCATGTCACGTTTGGAAACTATTTGGTCATCTAATTTATAGTATGAGCCTTCCAAATGCACTTTGGGTCTTCAATTTAGTCTCATTTGGGCTTTGATTGAGTAGAATTTGGTGACGTTGTATTCACAAATTTGAGATGTTCAATTAGACTATAAGTTTGCTAAAATAAGAGTTTGGATGGTCCCAATTTTAATTTTGGAAGTTTCCAACTTGATTTATCCTCAAGATTTGTTCCCGATTAAGATATTTTTTTATAATATATCAGTTTCCCCTTTATTTTTGAATGTTGAAGCTCCAGATGTCCGAAAATACGTATCATAGTCTTTGGAGAATTATTTATCTGATTTAAAACTTGAAAATAATTTGATCTTGGGCATAGAGGTCCCAATGGATTTAAAAGTTCCAAAATTAAGTCTAGAACATAAAAAATAGTACCGGGGAACGTCTGATTTGGATAATCAAGGGAAAAAATTGGGCACAAACACTCATGAGCGGCCAAACTGGTCGGCCATCCTGACAGCTGCCACCGCCAAAGGGGCCCATGCTGACGCGTGACGGTGGAGGTCGTAAAGACCGTTGTTTGGCGATGGAGGCCAGAAGGATCGTAGTCGGCGGGCGACAAAGGTTAAAAAAATATTATCAAGTGATGGATTTTGGAAGGACCATAGTCATCGAGCGATAGAGGTTGGAAAGATTGTTTTCTAATGATGGAGGTCAAAAAGACTCTAGTCAATGTGCAACAGTGATAAAAAAGATCATTGTCTAGCAATGGAGGTTGGAAGGATAATCCATGAAGGTTGTAAAGATTGTTGTCTGGCGACGGAGGTTGGAAAGACTGTTATATGGAGATGGAGATAAAAAAAGATCATAGTCGGCAGATAATAAAGCTTGTAAGGACTATTATCTAGCGATGGAGGTTGGAAGGGCTGTTAACTGGCAACGGAGGTAAAAAAGACTGTAGTCATCATGCGGTAGTTGTCAATAAGATTGTAGTCAAGCATTAAAGGTCGGAAAGACCATAATCAGTGGACAACATAAGTTAGAGAGATCATATTCAGACAATGAAGGTTAGAAATACTGTAGTCAATAAGCGACGAAGGTCAGAAAGACCATTATCATGTGGAAGTTCAATAAGAATTGGAAGTTGGGTAGAATTATGGCATTAGTTGGTGGCCAGGAAGAAGTCTTACATCAATCGGTGAATGAGCAAAGTCCGACATCAATCGATGGACGGGCAGAAGTCAGACGTCAGTTAGTGGTCGGGCATAAGTCCAACAGTAGTCGAGGATGAGTCTAGTGATAAGAGAACACTAGTTTCTCTTATTCTTTCTCTTCCTTTCTTGGGTCCCCCCATACCATGAGAAATGAGGGGTATATTTATAGTTTTCTGAGAGTGACATGGCCAATAAATAGGAGGGAGAACACATTTAAGTTGGGAGTGATAAGAGAACACATTTAAGCTGATGTTGATTCCCATTATCATGGAAAGTTTATTAGACATTTGAATGCTTTAGTGATGTTAAAATTTGATTATTTTGGGCTCGTTGGATTTATCTCGTTGAGCCGCTCGATTCAATTATAAGCATCTCACGTTTGGAAACTATTTGGTCATCCAATTTATAGTATGAACCCTCCAAATGCACTTTGGGTCTTCAATTTAGTCCCATTTGGGCTTCGATTGAGTAGAATTTGGTGTCATTGTATTCGCGAATTTGAGATGTTCAATTAGACTATAAGTTTGCTAAAATAAGAGTTTGAATGATCCCAATTTTAATTTTGGAAGTTTCCAACTTGATTTATCCTCAAGATTTGTGCCTGATTAATATAATTTTTTTTATAATATATCAATTTCCTCCTTATTTTTGAATGTTCAAGTTCTAGATGTCCGAAAATACGTATCATAGTCTTTGGGGAATTGTTTATATGATTTAAAACTTGAAAATAATTTGATCTTGGGCGTAGAGGTCCCAATGGCTTTAAAAGTTCCAAAATTAAGTTTGGAACATGAAAAAATAAGTTTGGAATATTTTTGGAATATTCTTTATTCACGTAGAATATTCTCCCTCCTTTTTCACATATAAATAGCCCCCTCGGGACATGGGAGAATTTTCTCATCTTCTCCATGTCCCTTCTCCCTCTAACTTTCTAACAATTGAGGTTTTCACTATCTTGAATAAGTGTCATCCTATTAAGTACAAGTGCCCCTTTTTTGTGTAGAAGTTATTGTTTTTAGCCTTTCTCTTTTTTTTTTCTTCGCTATCTTCCTTCTTACTTTAGAGGTTTTTCATTATTTTTGATAGGTGAAATCCCCTATCCAAATTCAGTATCCCTCTTTAGTATAGAAGGAAATTTCTCATCCTTCATTTTGCTTCTCATCTATTTTTTTTCTTGTAGTATAGACATTCCACTGTTTGAGATGGGTGTCATATCCTATCAAGCTTTAGTTCCCCTCTTTTGCGCAGAATGAGCTTTCTCCTCCTTCCTTTTTATTCCTCTAATTTTCTTCTTGCATTAATTACATTCCACTATCTGAGATAAGTGACATCCCTTAACAAGCTTTAATGCCCCTTTTTTCTGTAGAAGAAATCACGATGAGAATTTACCTTCTTAATAGAATGCCCTTGACAAATGAAGATCAATTACCTCTTGCATGAGAGGGTGATTTAAGAAGATCTGGTGATATTAACACCCGGGAAGAGAGTCAGTGATTGTTAGTAGATGGTGAATTTTTTTTGATGATGTTTGAGAAAAAAATTGTCAGTAGTTGATGGCTAGGTGAAAGTGCGACAATGATCGATAATCAGGCAAAAAACTTATGTTGATCGATGATTAGGCAAAAGTATGTTGTTGATTGATAGTCGAGAGGAAATAATGTGGCAATCGATGATTGTGTGGTCCACAAAGGATATTTAACTTATTTAAGATTGTTTATCGGAGCTTTGCTCAATGACGTTAACCTGTATGAAAAAGATCAAGATAATTTACCAAAAATGTATAACATATCCAAGGTTGTTTGTAAGAGAGTGGCTCAATTACATTTAACCTATGTGGAAAAGGTTAAGAGATTCCACCAACGATGTATGACCTATATGAGATAATTTATTAGAGAATTGCTCAATGATGTTAGCCTATATGGAAGAAGTTGAGAGAATCCACTAAGGATGTACTATTTTTTTTGAAAAAGAAGTTGTAAGAGATGCTTCAATGTGCGATAGAGAATAGATCAATAGAATCCATAAAAAATATTTGACCTTTTTGAAGTTATTTTTTGCTTGATGACATTAACTTATATGGAATGAGGTCGATGTAATGTTTATTTCAGCTTCTTGTGAAAATAAAAGTACACTCGAATTATATATAGAATTTTGTTATATAACTCTAATAATATTGTGTATGAATTTATTTGAGCTCGATGCTTATTTTTCCTTTAAAATGAACTTGTCCTCCAGAGAAAACTAAGTTGTTTAGGCATATTTGAGATATGCTATGATATATTGTCCACTGTATTTTATGAAGCTTTTTAGTCTGCTATGATATTTGTATATATATATATATATATATATATATAATTTTGTAGG
>NW_021319822.1:549839-565445 GCF_001605985.2 Dendrobium catenatum | reverse complement strand
TATATATATATATATATATTTCTTGAATAAAATATTTTATGATTTGGTTGATATTCTCCTAGGATATTTGACCTATCTGATGTTGTATATCAGAGCGCTGCTCGATAACATTGACATATATGAAAGAGGTCGCATCGAATCCTATTAGTATTGATCATCCAGTGATTGAAACATAATAAAGATTGTGTATTTCTTGAATCAAGAATTTATAATTTGATTAAAATCCTCCTATGAAGTTTGACCTATCAAATATTATATGTCAAAGTACTGCTCAATTACATTAACCTGTGTGGAAGAGGTCAGATCAAATCCCCCTAGGATTAATCATCCATGATTGGGAGGGGAATGAATGCTGTGTATATCCAGAATTAAATGTGAAGAATAGTTTATCTTTAGATCGTTACTGCTTTTTTTGAGGTCGAGATTAAGACTTAACCCAAGGAATAAAAGTCAAATTAGGGACTGTATATAGCTTATGATTTATTGGAAGTATCCTTGCATTTGCTTGGAGTTTTCTGAAAAATGATTTCTCAAGATATCGTCTTGAATGTTGGAAGTATTTGAGGAATCTTTTTAACCACGATTATAATTAAAGTTTCCCCCTAGTCCATATATTGATTCATATGAAATTGATGTAGTAATAACTGATGTCACGACATTGACATGAACAATCTTTTAAGATTGGAGTAATAGTAACCCCATAGTTAGGAATGACGTTCTCACAGACGACGCTAAACTATTACGTCATGAAATATTCGTAGTAGTAGAGAAATATAAAATTTAACATATTAAATTTGTATCAAGATCTAGCACACAATCAGATAAAAGATAGGGAGTAACATTCATAAGAGACACAAGAGTTTTTTATGTTGAAAACCCTTGAAAGGGGAAAAAACCATGGGGCCTGACCTAGTTTGAATGAATCCACTAGTGTTTGCAATCAATTATAAATGATGCCCTTCATTAGGGGGAAGGCCTTGGTTTGATGTAGCAAATATACATTATAAATAGTGCATTACATGGTGGAAATGGGAAGAATCAGAATTGATATATTCGTTTGATCAACAGGACCATAGTCAGCTGATGACGGAGGTCGAGAAGATCGCATTCAGGTGACAGCGGTCAGAATGTCTTGTTTGAAAGAATCTAGCTCTAGGTGAGCTTCTATAATGCATATTGACCATTATAGTTCAAATAACTCATCTTTGCTAAGAAAGACTCTATTAGCCAATAGATCCCAAATCAAGATTAAAAGCAATGGTATGTGAAACCATAGCCAACGGGAAATGGAGTTTGGAAAAACCATTGTCAAGCAATGGAGGTTGGAAGGACCTTAGTCGTTAGGCGATGAAGGTTGTAAATACCGTTGACTAGCAAAGGAGTTTAGAAAGACCGTAGTTGGCTGGCGATGAAGGTCATAAAGATAGTTATCTAGCAACAAAGGTTGGAAGGATAATAGCCAAAAGGCGACGAAGGTCAAAAAGATCATTGTCAAGTGATAGAGTTCAAAAGGACCGTAGTTGGTGGGTGATAGAGGTTGAAAAGATCGTTGTCTGGCGATGGAGGTCGAATGGACCATAGTCGGCCGACGACAGTGATCAGAAAGACTATTGTTTGACGACTAAGGTCAGAAGGATTGTAGTTGACCGACGATGAATATTATAAAGACCTGGCAGTGGAGGTCGGAAGGGCCGTTATATATCAACGGAGGTCAAAATGGTTGTAGTCGACAAGCAACAAAGGTCATAAAGACCGTTGTGTGGTGACAGAGGTCGAAATGACCGTTGCCTGGCGATAGAGGTCAAAAAGACTGTAGCAATAGGTGATAATAGTAAAAAAGATTATAGTTAGGCGATGAAGGTCGTAAAGACCATAGTCGTTGGCGACCAAATGTTAGAAAGACCTTTATAAGGCGACGAATGTCTTAAAGACTGTAGTCAGGCGACGAAGGTCAGAAAAACCATAGTTTGCGGGCGATGAATGTTGAAAAGATTATTGTCGGGTGGAAGTCCAACAACAATTGGAAGCCCGGTGGAAGTCTGGCGTTAGTTGGTGGCCGGGCAGAAGTTCAGTGTCAGTCGATGGATGGATGGAAGTTCGACATCAGTCGGTGGACATGCAGAAGTCTGACGTCAGTTGGTGGCCGAACAGAAGCCCGACATCAGTTGGTTGCTGGGCGGAAGTCCAACAATGGTCGAGAAGTCTGGTAGCAAGAGAACTCTAGTTTCTCTTCATCCTTTTCTTTCTTGCTTGGGTCCCCCCTTCCCATGACGAATGAGTGGTCTACTTATAATTTTTTGAGAGTGGCATGACCATCAAATATGAAGGAGATCAAGAGTAAGTTGGGAGTGGTTTGCATGGACGACCGATGTTGATTCCTTTGATTATGGACCATTTATTAGACATTTGAATGCTTTAGTGATGTTAGAATTTGATGATCTTGGGCTTGTTGGATTTGTCTCGTCGAGCCGTTTGGTTCGACTGTAAGCATATCAATTATCAAGTTTGGAATCCGTTTGATCATCCAATTTATAGTTTTAACATTCCAAATGCATTTCAAGTCTTCAATTTGGTCCCATTTGGGCTCGGATTGAGTCGAATTTGGTGTGGTTGTGTTCGTAATTCTGAAACGTTCAATTCGACTATAAGTTTGCTGAAATTGAAGTTCAGACGATTAATTTTGGAAGTTTCCAACTTTATTTTGCCTCTTGATCCGTATCCGATCAAGATAATTTTTTTTGATCATATATCATATGGTAATTTGATAATGAAGAAAAAAATTTTGTAGTCCATAATAGGATAAGTTCTTGATGTATTATTATTTTTATTTGGTTGATTGTAAGTGCTAATCTATCCGCTCATTGCTATGATCAATTTTGTGAGAACTTCTCTAGTATTTTTCGTCCCTTTCGCCGGACTGTTATCTTCCTTGCCAGTCAGGACAGGAAAACCACGAGTGATTATAAAAATCATGAGGCCCGCCGCTAGCCGAGTGGATTCGCCACTTCCGATTGCTATCGTCCTCAATCGGTCCCTTCCACCCACAATGGACGACTGTTGAGCTTCTTCCCTGTCTAAGCAGGGATTGACACCGGCGCGGATCCAACTTCAGAAGTTATTTTATATTGTCCGAGTGGATTCGCCATTTCTGATCCTTGTGAAGTTTGTCTGTCATTTTATATCGCCCCCAGATGGGAAAGAACCAGGCCTACAAAGCTATGCAGAGGGCGAGGCTCTCGGGGTCTGCCGGTGCGGAGGAAGTGGAGGATGGAATGGTTCGTACCTTTTCACACCATTGACCTAATTTTATTGGTTTATTTTTGTTTTTACTTCTTCACTTCTTTTGTTCCAACGTTACTCTTTTTGTTCTGAATAGTTAGTGTTATTAAGAAGAAACATATTAATTTTGGGATCTCAAAGTGCGTTCTTTGCTGTGATTTTTTTTTTTTTCAGGTGGCACCATCATGTTACTAAATGTCTGTTTAGCTCGCGAGCTTCTCGCGCTTAATATGTTGTTTTAGTTCGTTGTCATCTTCATGTAGCAATGATTTAGATGTTTGTTTTCCGCAAGATACTTTGATGTAGGTATTGAGTGTTAAGCATCTTCAATACTAGAAGAAATTAGCAGAAAAGATTACAATCAGTATTGATTTTTCTTTTAGGGCTATAATCTTTACGTTCATTAACAGAACCATATGAATTAAAGTATTAATATTGTGCTGATTTCTATGTTACTTTTTGTTTCAAATAAAAATAAATCGAACAGCTTGTCAAGCGGGAGCTAAATTGTTGACTTAATGGGGAAAAGTTGCTTGGACTCTGTCCTTATTGAGACTGGCATTCATAATATATAGACCGATACATTTTGTTGGTGAGTCTTGGATTGTTGGGACTTGGGAGTGCGCCACACTGCCATCGCCAATCGATATTAATAAGATTATACCTGATTTTGTAGTAGCATATGGTCTTTCAAGGAGAAATGCATCCTCTATGAAACAAGAAGAGGCCTTAGTAGCATAAGAACTTTTTTTTAACATAAAAGAAAGGAATTTGTTTCTTTATGAAACCTATAAGGTTATTCTAGCTGAAAGTTTAATGATATAATAGATTATTAGTTGTAGATGTACTTTTGCATATAAAAAAATTAATCAAAAGAAATAATTTCCTCTGAATAAAATGGTAGAATATAAAAGATGAGAGTTGGTATGTTTAGTTGCAATAAGAAGATTGACATAGATGTTTTATTGGAGTATAGAAATAAATAATACATAAGCTAGGACATAGTGTTGAGTAAGCAAGCACGCTTTTACACTAACAAATATGCTTTCCATGAATGAGAAATAATAAATACTTCTATAGATTTTAAAAATTGTAGAGAAATTAGAATTATGGCAAAGAAGATAGTAAGCAAAGCAAGAGCTAAAGCAATTGATGGTTTATAGAATAGGCAAGATATTTAAGTAAAGGGAAAATGCAATAGGTAAAATAGTTAGGCATAAGAGAGATCTATTGAATGTGATCAAGTTAGATGTATATACATGAAGAGGACTGAATCTTAAAAATGAAAACATCAATAAATATTGACGTTATTATAAAAAAATGATTAAATATGATTTTTAGGTGGAAGTATTTTTTGATTTGCATATTGAACATGAAAATAATATATCTTACATGTTGTTCCGAAATTTGAAGTTTAGTTTTGTTTGAAGAAGATGCATAAAGATAAAATCTTTGGTCCATGTGAAATACTTATCAGAATTTTGAGAGTTATGTGAGATGTAAGAGTAGTTTGGTTAGGAAAACCTTATATGGAAATATTTATTATTAAAGGGTTGTTTGGTTGAATGTATTTAAATTTTAAAATGCAAGTATTTTAAAAATGCAAAATAAAAGGAATGTAATGTATGTTAAATTTAGGGAATAGTTTGTTTGAATGTAACTCAAATATAGAGAAATAGTTTTATATTTTTGTAAGGATGCATTTCAATGCATAGAAATTCCCTTTTTCTCTCTTCCATCAGTAATGGGGATGGTGAGAGCAGCAAGGTTGGGGCGATAGAGGTTTGATCGATGATGGTGTAATCGGGTAGGTCAGGGCTGGCTAGGTTAGGGGTAATAGAGGTGAAGTTGGCATGATTGAGGAGGTCAACACTACAAGTGCGGGGGTGGTGTAGGTAGATTAGGGTTTTTTGGGTTAGGTGTGATGCATCCAGGGTTGGTGTGATTAGGGTGGTCAGGTCGTAGGTCTGGGAGCAGCGAAGGAGGGTTTAACATTGGCAAATTGGGGAGCGCAGAGGCGCATGTGGAGGGGTGGTAGATGAGTGGTCAACATGATTGTGATTGGGGAGGTTGGGGTCGTAAATGCTCACGGTCATGTAATTGGGGTTGTGGTGGAAGGATTGTAAGCTCAAGGTCTCATAATTGTAATTTTCCCAATTTGCTGGAATTTGCCAATTTGAGTGAATCTAAAATTTATAAAGAACATACCTTAGGGATATTCTAAGTTCCTTAGAAAAACTTTGCATCAATTTTACTTCATACCAAATATCTAAAAAATCAATGCTCATGTATTTCTTTTAGTTTATGTCTCTAATACTTGCAATCAAGTTGCCGCTAAGATCATGTCAGATGATTGAAGAACTACTGTATCAATATTAAAGAATAAAAGAGATGCTGAAAATGATAGTTTTAGAGGTATTAAGCTCGTTAGCTCTACAATTAGATTACGGGAGATGGTAATTGACATTATATTGGTATGTGAGAATTGATTTCATTTTAAATATAGAACAACTAAAATGACATGATGGATCGAAATACAATGAAATGAAAGTTTAAACAACAATGTGAACAATAAAAAAATTAAAATTAAAATTAAAAAAATACTTTGTTTTGAATGAAAAGGATCAAATGTAAACATGAGACTTTTAATGAGCAGGACTACTCACCTACACACCAGAATATGACTTTTTGACTTTAACTGAACGCACATATTCTATAGACTGTATTAAAGAGAAATTGAATAAATTGAGATGAATTAAACAACATATCACCTATTTACAACTAAAACCTAATTTTTGCATGGGACCCTCCACACTAAATTATAATTACACAAAAATGAAATTTTGATAGTAAGAAAAATATGAAAAAATTTAATTCGTATTCAATGCCATAAGATCCGCAACACAAACACATGGATAGAAGGTGATCCTTTTAAAATTTAAAAAATGAAAATTTGTGCATGTTTTAATGGCAAACGCACATGCAAAGTACTCAAATATAATTTTTTTAAAATATCACATACCTAAAAAGGCTAAAATATGTAATTACTATATATAAGTATGTTGCCTCAAGAAGCATGCCGTTGTATAAAAATGTTGCAACATCCCGAAGAAGCATGTCATTGCCTCAAGATCTGTATTGTAGCCTCAAGAAGCATGCTACAGCCCCATGAAGCAAGCCTCCCCGTCAAAAAAAAAAAAAGGTCTTATTTGATTTTTATTGATCCAGAGGATGCATATGATTGAGTATTATAAGAATATATTTGGCTTGTTTTAAGGAATAATTACTTTTATTAAAGGTGTGTTAGGGGTTTTAAAGAGATGCATGATGGAGGGTTCACTGTCATTAGATATGATTTTTGATTGACCAGAGAGCTATCGATTACAGACTTCCAATACAATTACATGATTAACACTATGGCTATATTGTTAGTCTTATCCCAACTATTTATAGTTGGCTTTAGCAATACCTATTTTCCATTGTTTCATATTGATAAATGTTGCAAGAGATATTAACTTATTTTATGCAATATTTTTTAGACAAATTCAATGCATTTTATTTTTGGTTGAACCATTTTTCTTTATTTTTTTCATATTAAATTTATGTATCCATTTTATTGGTGTATCTTTTACCCTCTTTTATGAATGCTCAAACTAAACTATATTTCTCAGGGTCCTTTAATATAATTTCTCTCGATCTATTTTTTCGAGTTTATGTCACACATTCATCATGACATTTTCATTTCTTTCATGGTCAATGTAGCTATTAACAAATTCTATTTTTCCAAACATTTGAATTCATATAATATTAGCTCTTCTAATTGCAATTTTATATAATTCATTTTAAATCTTTTATTACAAGTATCTAAGACAATATGTTTGTTAAAACACTAGCAAAAGGTGTTTATATAGATTGCAACTTACCAAAACCGATAAAGTGAACTTCTATGATCCACTCATACTTTTGTATAGATATTGTGCCTCAGAGAATAAATCAGTGCATTAAGAAAATGCAGGGTTGTTAGATAATAACAAGAACTCCTTGAAGTTATGTTAGATAGCCAATATGAGCTCCTTTTTGAGACCTTAATATCTTAGACAATTATGTACTACAAAGCACTTGGAAAAAGTGCTGTGTAGATCACAACTTGTGGAAAGCTGTACTGTTAACTTCTATAATTCACACCGCTTTCAAGCACAACTGATTTCGAATAAGTTGGTGTGATAGTGAAATGCAGGCTTGTTAGACAAAGACAAGAACTCATCCACGAAAGATTGCCAATCTGATGGCCTTTACGGGCCTCTAAATCAGCAAATAAAGCGATATTTTTCAATTCACCATGTAGAGGAGCAAGAAATACTAATAACTTAACAGGAGGTCTCCTGACCCAAACTCGACAAAACCAAGTTAATAAGAGCATCATTCTTATCTTTACAAAATTTTAAAAAGGACTACATCTTATCTCTATGCAAAAGATTTCATAAGAAATTAAAATGAAGAGCAACGCTTCTTGTTGAAGTGAAGGAGAATTGTGCATGCACGGAAACAACAACAACACATAAATGAATAGCTTATAATCAAGATTTGAGTGGCAGTACACTCCATGATTGAGTTTTTAATATTAACTTATCATGTTTTTGTACGACTTGACATCTTTCTAGTTACTTCATCAATTTCATGTTGGGCTGGTATCTAGTCAAGTTCAAGGGAGCCGTACTAGACTCAAAATAGCTGGACTCAGAATTGGTGAGATTAGAATTTAACCATTGAGTCACTTGTTGAAAGCACAATTAGCCTAAAATATTAATATAATTTAATTATTTTGTCATTTCAAATCATATTTTAAATGAGCGATATTTGGTTCAAAATTGACTAAAAAAGGGCTCAAGTTGAGTGACTAACCATAACTCAACTTGAATTTCATAGTCAATTTTGAATTAACTTCGAACAAAATTGCCAATCCTAATTTCGTGTAAACATTTTTTAATGGAAATCTTGGTTGTTTTGTCCCCCTTCTGAAGCCTTTTGAAGGCCTTATATATTGTTAAATCTCAGCCATACGTTTTGAAATGGATCTCACGGCTCCAAATAAGAGAACCATGGGAAGCCCACGTTGAAACACTTTCCATAAGCTAGGAAGATGATTTAGGAAGGATTATATTAAGGTAATCAGTCATTATTTTGTAATTATTTGTTTCTCTATTAAGACAGCTTGTATAGATCTATATCTAGGGATGATTGTGTATAATAAAATCAAGCTTTCCCTCTCATACCTCTTAAATTGACATGGTATCAGAGCCATGATAGACGACCTTCATTGCCATTGAAGAATCAATCGATGCCCCCCTGTGCATATGCTAACAAGCGGCTTCCTCACTCGTCGACACACACTCAAGAGATGTGGACCGATTGGAAGATATCGATCGCAAGAACAGAAGCCGAGCAGGAGGGCGATGTGAGTGGAGACGAAGCCAAAGAAACTCACGCTTGAGCAGGAGGGCGATGTGAGTGGACGTGCGGGGACGAAGCCCCTTGCACTAGCTTTCGAAGACTCGGCTCGGTAAACTAAACCGAGAGGTTTAAAGGAAAAAAAATATTTTTTAGGCTTTATTGCCATAACAAAAAAAACCAGGAGTTTTTTTTTTCAGGAAGCCTTCATTGCTATCCAAGTTGGTACATATAGTTTTAATTACTTTTAGAATGTCAAAAATTAACTTCTCCCAGAGCATTGACCAATTTGAAAGTTCTATGGTGCACCAAAAGATGAGGTGACATCCAAAGCATACGAACTTCCTATCGCCTAAATGGGAAGAACTATTTTAAAATGGTCTCAATTGTGAAGACCTACTTAAAAGGGAAAGGAAAATTACATCACCTCCTCGGAGGGGGACTAAAAGAAGATCTTAATTTCTGGGTATGTGATGAAATGTACTCAATGATTATGTTATGGTTGTGGAATTTTATAACTCCAGAAATTAGTGACACATTTATGTTCCTTTCCATTGCAAAGGATATATAGTATGCCGCCAGGCAAAATTTTTCAAAAGCTTGGGATGGTGCTCAAATCTTTGAAATCAAAATCAAAGTAGGCAGTGCACAATAAGGAAACATAACCGTGACGGAGTATGCTACTCTTCTACAAAATTTATGGCAAGAACTTGATCACTACAGATGCATAGAGACCAGATGTTCAAAAGATGTAGATATTATAAAGAACTTTATTGAAAATGATAAAGTTTATGATTTTCTTGCAGGACTAAATGCAAAATTTGATCAAGGGTCCATATCCTTGGCAAAGAGGAGACACTATCATTAAATGAAATAATTGCTCTCATCCGTGCTGAAGAAAGACGACGAGGAGTGATGTTTGGAGCCAAAGGTTGTGAAAAGTTCATCAATGGTGATAAACAAAGAAGCATCATGGAAGGAAAGAGGTAAAGACTCCTCAAAATCTAAAGACAAAGACCCACTTTGGTGCAATAATTGCAAGAAGTCAAGACACATAAAGGAGACGTGCTGGAAGATACATAGAAAGCCCAAGTAAGGAGTGGAACTAAAGAAACGAAAAAAGGGACACATCGTATGCCAACACTGCAAAGAATCAGTTTAACCCATAAACACCGACCAACTTCAAAGATTTCAATAAAGAAGATTGTAAAATTAAAACAACTCCTGGTATCTCTTAAAAAATCAAATGCATCTTCCTCTCTTGCATTGTTAGGTAAGTTTTCTATTTTCATTGGTTTAAGTGCCTCTAAAAATCATTTAAAAGAATTATAGATCATTGATTTAGGAGCTACAGATCACAAGACCCACTCGCCCACCCACTTCATCAACTATACTCGTTGCCCAAGTGCTAAGAAAATCATCACTGCCGATGGTTCTCTTACCACAGTAGCAGGCTAAAGAGATATAATATTTTCTGCATCCCTCACCCTTAAAATGTGCTCCATGTACCACAATTATCCACAAATCTAATATTAATACAAAAACTTATCAGTGACCTTAATTATCAAGCTCTATTTAAGCCTGCTTATTGCTTATTTCAGGACTAGAGATCGGGGAAGAAGATTGGACTTACTAAAGAGGGAGCTGGACTGTACTACCTGGAAGAACTGAACAATTCTAAAAATAAGTGCTCTATATTTTTCCTAGTTGATAAGAGATCCACTGTATGACTTCATCATTATAGATTAGGACATCTCTCTTTTGATATCCTAAAACATGTGTATCCAAAACTTTTTTTAGAAATTAAAAAATAAATATTTTCATTGTGAAACCTGTGAGGTAGCAAAGCATAAAAGAACTTCTTTCCCAAATATGAATAAGAGATGTAATAATCCTTTATATCTTATTCATAGTGATATATGGGGATCCTAAAAAAATCCCAATATCTCTGGGGCATGTTGGTTTGTATCGTTCATTGATGATTGCACTCGAGTCTCTTGGATCTATCTCCTCAAAAATAAATTCGATGTTAGCATCATTCCTCTCATTTTTCACACCATGATCCAAAATCAATTCGGGGTGAAAATAAGGAAATTTCGCTCCGACAATGTAAAAGACTATTTTAACCAAACACTGTCCTCGTACTTTCAAAGTGAAGGTATCGTCCATGAGTCCTGCGTTCAGACCCCATAACAAAATGGGGTTGCTGAGAGGAAAAATGGTCACCCTCTAGCCACCACTCGTGCTTTCCTATTCCACTATAATACACCTAAATCCTATTGGGGGAAGCCCTCCTAACGGCCATATACCTCATAAATCGACTACCTTCAATAGCCTTGGGACTAAAAACTCTAATTGAGATTTTGTCCTCATTTTACCCCGAGTTTCGGACACATAATAACCTTACACCCAGAATCTTTGGGTGTACTACCTATGTTCACATTCACAACCAAAATAAATGATAGCTAGATCCAAGAGCACTCAAATGCATCTTTGTTGGATATTCAGCCACCCAAAAAGGATTCAAGTGTTATCATCCCCCTACAAAAAAAAAAAAAAACATTTTCTCTATTGATATTGCCTTTGATGAGCAAAATTTCTATTTTATCAAACCTCATCTTCAGGAGAAGACTAAAATAGAGGAAGATGAGGAAAGTGAGCTTGCCCCTCTTAACCTTCCACCTCAAAACAATCCTCCTGAAATACAAAATAGGGAACCTGAAGACAAAGCTGTCAGTTTGGGAATGTATATTCCAGGCATATAAGTTCAAACTGTGCTCCAAAGCAAGTCCAAGAATATGAACCATCTGCGGGATTTAAGGTAAATAAAAATTCATCACCTCCTTTGTATCTCATAGCTAACTCTATTTCCTTCAATAATTTTTCATCATTGCACAAAAACTTCCTGGTTACACTAGAAGAAATTCATATTTCAAATAATGTTTGTAAGGCCTTATCTGATGAAAATTGGAAAAATGCCATGAAAGATGAAATTTAGGCCCTAGAGAAGAACAATACATGAGAAATTATAAAACTTCAAGAAGGAAAAAATCAGGCGGTTGCAAATGGGTGTTATCTGTAAAATACAAAGCTAACAATACACTGGAAAGGTACAAAGTAAGACTAGTGGCAAAAGGATATAGTCAAACATATGGCATTGACTACCAGGAAATCTTTGCACCTATAGCTAAGATGAACATTGTCAGGATCCTGCTTTCACTAACAGTTAAGTATAATTGACACCTGGAACTAGATGTAAAAAATGCATTCCTACATAAGGATTTAGAGGAAGAGATATTTATGGAGATATCACCAGGTTTTAAGAAAAAATCTGGAAGTGACAAGGTGTGCGGGTTGATAAAAGCCCTATATGGGCTAAAACAATCACCTAGAGTTTGGTTTGGAAGATTATCAAAATTCATACTTCTGAAGGGGTATCAACAAAGTCAAGGGGACCATACACTATTCTTTATACACTCAGACTCAGGGAGAGTTACAATATTATTAGTGTATGTGAATGATATTATCTTGACTGGGAATAATGAAGAAGAGAAAGTTGCAACAACAACAACAACAACAATATCAAGCCTTTGTCCCACTACGTGGGGTCGGCTACATGAATCCCTTTTCGCCATTGTGTCCGGTTAAAAGTCAAATTCTCATTTAAATATAATAAAGAAAGATCATTTATAATATTTTCTAACTAAGTCTTTTTAGGTCTACCTCTACCTTTCTTAACATAAGTCAAATCTAATACCTCAACTTTCCTAATCGGGTCATCGGAAGGCCTCCGTTTAATGTGAGAAGAAGAGAAAGTTAGTCTAAGGAAAATCTTACTAAAGAATTCAACATTAAAGAACTTGGTAGACTAAAATACTTTCTCAGATTTGAAGTAGCCCACTCTAGGAAATGAATCTTCATTTCTCAACAAAAATATATTAAAGGTGTTCTTAAAGAAACAGGAAAACTGGCTTGTAAACTAGCATCAACGCGTGTTAAACCAAATCTTAAACTGGGGGAAGCCAAAGAAGATCTATATATAGATAAAGGAGCATACTAGAGACTTGTAGGAAAATCGATATATCTTTCCCACACCAGACCAAATATTGCATTTGCTGTAAGTATAGTCAGTCAGTTTATGCAAAATCCAAAATAGGCTCATATGAAAGCGGTAGAAAGAATACTTCACTACCTTAAGGGAAATCCAGGGAAAGGAATTCTTTTTAAAAGAGACCATGGAGTTACCCTAGAAGCATACACTGATACAGATTATGCAGGATCACCAATAGACAGGAGGTCTACCTCTGGATATTGCACATTTGATGCAATCAAAAATTTGGGAGAGGGACCCAAATTTTTGATCACAAAAGAAAACTCTTTCTAGGATCTAGAAAATATCAAGAACTCATAAAACTAGACAAATTAAAACAAACACAAACTTTTTATATCATAAAAGGACTTACAAACAAAAACTCTTACAAACGACGCTTACAAACTTTGACACAAACATGACATAAACATCAATCCTAAAACTGCATTTTCTTGAGAAGAAGGATACAATGGAGTGGATACTTGCGGAGAGACGAAAGAGGTTAGAAGCCAAGATGAAGGTTGGAAAGAGCTTGCGAGAAGAAAGAGGAGAAGCTCGCAAGCTTTCCTAGAGGAGAAGGAGAATGGAACAAGCTCGCAAGCTTTTCCTCGAAGAAAACCTGCAGGTTCTATCCAAAAATCATAATCATCACCATTAACTCTCTAAAACAGCCACATGACCATCTATATATAGGTACAAAAGAGGAATATAAACAGCCATAAACACATTAATAAAACCTATTAAATTAGGGAATATGAAATGCCAACACCACTTCAACATTTCGCAAACGGCACAGCAAAACAGAGGAGGGAAATTCACGGAAGCAAGCAGGAAAAGCCGCAGAACCGAATAGCCCAGCAAGGAACTAAGGAGCTAGCCGCTGAAATCCAAGGGGCAAGGCATGGGGACCATCAGCCAACCACGGAAACCCAAGAGACAGCACGGGAAGCCATCAGCCATCCACAGAAACCCAAGGGACAGAGCACGGAATTCACCCAGCACAGAGAAATGAGAAGAAAAGGGGGAAAAGGAAGAGACAAGTCCTCATAATAATGGGCAATAAATGAACTAAAAATAGTTCATAATGAGCTAACTTTTAGCTCAAAATATTAATGAGCTAGTAAGCTCAAGGGAAGTCAAAACCAAATTTTTGGGATTTGATTTGACCCCCCCTCCCCCTTGCCTACATCAGACTCCCCTACTTGAAAAACTCATCTCTCGATGAGTTGGCTTTTGCTTTCTTCCGAGAAGGTGAAGAGGGTGCACCAAGTTCTTGTTTTTTCTTTATACCTTTTTAGAATTTCTTCTCGTTCTTAAATAAACTGATCTTGTAAGAATTGCTTTTTCTTTATATACCGCTATGTACACAAATGCATCCATGACTGTAGTTTGTATAACTTATATTGCAGGGGATTTGTTGAATCTGACGGAATCCATATATTCATGGGACTTTGAACTTCAGAATCTTCCTGCTTGCTTTCTTCCTTGACTGAATCGATCTTTTTGTCTTTTTTCATCTTTTTATAAAAAAAAAAGACTCAACAAAATAAACTCAAAGAAAGAACAACTCAACCTAAAGAAACCTAGACTCACACACAATAACTGCTATGACTTACAAAAACTTACTAGAACTCACAAACAAAACTTACATGACATCAAGACACACACGACAAACTAACTCATAAACCTAGGACTTCCTAACTTGCTCTGATACCAATTTGATGTAATCAAAAATTTGGGAAGGGACCCAAATTTTTTATCACAAAAGAAAACTCTTTCTCGATAATAAAAACTTACATGAACTTACAAAAAGAAGACAAATTAGACAATTTATGACTTCAAAACAAAACACAAACTCCACTTTATATCATAGAATGACACCTTACAAATGACGCCTACAAACTTAGAAAATAAAGACACCTTAAACACCTAAACTTGCTTTGCCTTGAGAAGAAGGATACATGTGGGGTGTAAACTTTCGTAGAGAAGAAAGATGTTAGAAGCCCGAGAAGAAAGAGGAGAAGCTCGCAAGCTTTCCTAGAGGAGAAGGAGAATGGAACAAGCTCGCAAGCTTTTCCATGAAGAAAACCCGCAGGTTTTATCCAAAAATCATAATCATCACCATTTTAAAACATCTAAGATCATCTTTTATATATAGGCATGAGAGGGGAAACCAAACAGCCCCAAAAACATTAATTAAAAGCTTATTAGATTTAAGGAAATAAAAAGCCAACAACCACTTCAACATTTCCCAAACGGCACAGCCAAAACAGAGGAAGGAAACTCAAGGAACCAACAGAGAACTGCATAATCGAATAGCCCAGCACGGAACCGAGGTGCCAGCCACGCATGAACCAAGCAGCAATTCACGGGAACCAAGCAGAGAACAGCAAAACCGAACAGCCCAGCACGGAACCAAGCAGGGAACCGAGGAGCCAGCCATAGGAACCAAATGGCAAGGCAAGGGAAAGCCACCCAGCACAGGAAACCAGCAGTCAACCACGGAAACCCAAGAGACAAAGCACAGGAAACCAAGGGACAAGCATGGGAAAATAGCCAACCATGAGACAACAAATAGACAAGGGGAGAAGAAGGGACTCTAGTGGAGAAATCAAAGAGACATAAGAAGAAACCAAAGGGGGAATGAATCTAGATTTGGCAATAAACACACAAATTATGAGCTGAATTAAGTAGTGGGAAAACATTTATAAGCTAAAACATAAGAAGAGGCTCATTAATGAGCTGGCTCAAGCAGAACTTACAAAATTTACAACTCAACTTGTTTTGAC
>NW_021319822.1:529374-549497 GCF_001605985.2 Dendrobium catenatum | reverse complement strand
ACATAAATGAACTAGAGAAGTCAAAAATCAAATATTAGGATTTGATTTGACCCCCCTTGCCTACATCAGACTCCCCTTCTTGAAGACTCAGCTTCCGATGAGTCAGTTCTTGTTTTCTTCCGAGGAGGCGAAGACTGAGCATCCAACTCTTGAATCTTAGCTTCATATTTCTTCAGGATCTCTTCTCGTTCTTGTAGGAACTGATCTTGCAAACGTTGTTTCTTCTTCATGTATCTTTCTGTACACAATTGCATCCATGATTGAAGTTTGTACAGTTCATACTGTAGTGGTTATGTTGATTCTGACGGAATCCACCTATCCATAGGATCTTCGATTTCTTCTGGTCTGCTTTCTTCTGTCTTTTTATCTTTTTTCATTTTTCAAATGACTAAAAAAAAACTCAAAAAAGATTCAAAAGACTTAACATAAAAAACTTAGACTCACAATTATTTTAAGACTCACCAACCTTAAAAACTTAAAACTCACAATAAGACTTGACTTGACAAACAAAATCAAAACTTGACAAACCAAAATCTAGGACTTTCTAACTTGCTCTGATACCAAATTGATGCAATCAAAAATTTGAGAAAGGGACCTAAATTTTTTATCACAAAAGAAAACTCTTTCTAGGATCTACAAAATATCAAGAACTCATAAAACTAGATAAATTAAAACAAACACAAACTTTTTATATCATAAAAGGACTTACAAACAAAAACTCTTACAAACGACGCTTACAAACTTTGACACAAACATGACATAAACATCAATCCTAAAACTGCATTTTCTTGAGAAGGATACAATGGAGTGGATACTTGCGGAGAGACGAAAGAGGTTAGAAGCCAAGACGAAGGTTGGAAAGAGCTCGCAAGATTTTCATAGAAGTAGAAGAAGAAGAAGTGGAACAAAGCTCTCAAGCTTTTTCCAAGGAAAACCTCTCAGGTTTTGTCTCAAAAATTATCATCATAACCTCTCTAAAACAACCACAAAACATCCTCAATATATAGGCATAAAAGAGGAATACAAACAGCTATAATAACCACTAATTAATTCAATTAAAAGGGATAAATGAAAACACAAAATTCAGTTCAGATTTATGTACAGAAATCTGTCCCAAAACAGCCCCAAAAACCTCTTCAATTCCACACATAAATGGGGAATTGAAAAGCCATCAGGTTTTTGTACAGAAATTCCAATCGACACAGCAAACCACAAGGAGAAAGCCACGGTTCCAGCAGCCAAGCACAGGAAACCAGGAGGCAAATCTCGGGTCCAGCAGGTAAGTTCATTTCACGGTAAAAAGGGGGGCCATAGCAGTAAAGAAGGTAGCATACAGAAATTCCAAACGACACATCAAACCACAAGGAGAAAGCCACGGTTCCAGCAGCCAAGCACAGGAAACCAGGAGGCAAATCCCAGGTCCAGCAGGTAAGTTCATTTCACGGTAAAAAGGGGGGCCATAGTAGTAAAGAAGGCAGCAAACCAAAGGGTCAGCAGCAACCCGTGGGAGGAAAACCAACAGGAAAACTGCAGTAGCCCAAGAGTTAAAAGGAAGATGAAAGAACAAGTTAAATTACATAAAAAAGAGAAGAATAAGGGGGGGAAGGAGAAAAGCCAAGATTAAAAATTAATGAGCTAATTTTTAGTTCAATAAATGAACTAAAAATCAGCTCATAATGAGCTAAACTTCCATGTGACATAAATGAACTAGAGAAGTCAAAAATCAAATATTAGGATTTGATTTGACCCCCCCCTTGTCTACATCAACATTCCTAGGAGGAAACTTAGTTACATGGAGAAGAAAGAAATAGAATGTGGTAGCAAGATCTAGTGCTGAAGCAGAATATAAAGTTATGATTTTGGGAATATGAGAGTTACTATGGATCAAGATGATTCTAGAAGACCTAAATATCAAGTGAGGTGACCCCATGAAGCTACATTGTGACAGCAAATCAGCAATTAGCATAGCCCATAATTCAGTCCAGTATGACAGGACCAAGCACATAAAAGTGAACAAACATTTCATTAAAGAAAAATTAGCCAGTGGTTTAATATGTATCAACCATGTATCATAAAAAAATCAGCCTGCAGATATCCTTACGAAAGGGTTTGACAACTCTGCCTTTCTCAGAATGATTGACAAGGTGGGAATAATAGATCTATATTCCCTAACTTGAGGGGGAGTGTTAAATCTTAGCCTTACGTATGGTTCTCACGGCTCCAAATAAGAGATTCATGGGAAGCCCACGTTGAAACACTTTCCATAAGGTAGGAAGATAATTTATGAAGGATTATATTAAGGCAATTAGTCATTTTTCTGTAATTATTTGTTTCTCTATTAAGATTGCCTGTATAGATCTATATATAAGGATGATTGTGTATAATAAAATCAAGCCTTCCCTCTCATACCTCTCAAATTGACAAAAAAAAAAGAAGTATATATATATGAAAAAATGAGCATTACTTCAAGTTTACCTGTACATATTGATTTTTTTTATAGTTTTCTTTATTTTTTTTCTCATCTTGAAATGATCATGCATTTTCATCTACACAATTTAAATGTGGTAGGAAGTTTGGTTAATGGATGATTTTTAGAAGATCAATTAAGGTAAGCTTTGGATTCGAAACTTTAAAATAATGAAATAAAAGGACCAAAAATATTTACTATAAATGTTAATGCTTAATGGATCTGAAGTTTGACTTTTAGTGAAGATCTTTGAGGGCAGTTTGTGAGTTCATCTTTTTTGGCAGGTCATTTTTTATTAAGTCTTGTATTTGTATGTTTTCAAAATTGGTGTAATGTACTGTGGGCTCCGAAAATTCGGCCCCGGCCTCCGCCCACACTGATTTTCTTTTGGGGGGGTTTTAATGGAATTAAGTTCTGGGGTAAATTTTGGGAAGGCAGAAGGGTTTGTAGATAAGACACTACCCAGAGATTTTTCCCTCATTTTGCGAGGATTTTATGATATGCGTTTTGGTTTCCTATAGGCATAAGCCCCTATAGTTAATTACCCCTCTCGATAACGAGAGAGAACTTTCGATTAAGGCTAGTTGTCAATGAACACGTCGTACCCGTAGATACGCGGTATTCGACATATAGTAGCAGCATGAGCTTGAGAATTGGAAGTTTGAAGGATTTGGATGTTGAAAGTTCAAGGTTTGATATTTAAAGTAGAAATTTTCACCATCTTGCACTTAAAGCGGATGGTGGGGGAATGTATGATAGACCCGATCAAGATCTCATGGTTCCGTCGTCCCGAGCCATCGTGGTCCTTGGTCTACTTAGTCAGAGGAGGTAGTTGACCCAACCTGACAGAAGGATCATTATTGGCAGCCTTGGGTTGCTTCGTCCAAGGGGACCTTGTAGACCTAGGAAGAATATTTATCTAAGGTGATAAATTTGAATCCACCTTAGCTAACAGAGGGCTTTGTTCCCTATCGATCATATCCTATTGATTCATATCTCAAGGATTTGATGCCACTAAGGAGTGTATTGGCTCTGGCCATAACCGCTATCTGTGGTGCCATTTGGCGGCAAAACCACTCGGTTTAGAGGGCCCAGGGTCATAACCGTTTATCCTGCGGTGCAATTTGGCGGCAAAACTGCCGGTTAGAGGACACGTACCACGTCCTTATTTGCAGCAGATTGTTTGAGAATGGATCATAGTGATATTTTCGATTAGATATTAGCTCTTTGTGAGCTGAAGTAAATTTTAATTTGTCCATCTCGACAAACTGTTGCGGAGGGTGGTTGTATTTTATGCTTTAAGTGTTTTGATAGTTGAATTTTAGTTTTAAATATTTTGAAATTTAAGATTTTTGGGATTTTGGATTTCATGAGTATTTGGGTGGCATTTCGAGTATTTGAAGTGGACCCCTCCGGTTGAGATTTCGTTCAACGTGGCCATCATCGGGGTGAAGGAGGTCATTTCCATTGATTAAACCTTGTCGACCCTATCAACTTGCCGATAAGGGATCGGGTTTCGTAGGCTTTGTGCCTTTATTAGTGAATTCTTATTGTTATAGGCCTTGAAGACCTAATATGAATGTATTAAAACAAATATATCGGTCGCCATTACCGTGTATTTGTTTGATGGTTCGAATCCTGTCAACTCCTATTGATCAATATAGAAGTATCGGATTTGAATTTGAATTCACTTATTGACCCGCGCAGAATCTCTAGACGTCACATGTGTTTCTACAACATGCTCGTCGGGGCCAATGCGGGTTTTGTGATTACCCTTGCCCCTTTTGTGTACCTATGTGTATACAAACTACGGTGCATGTGCGGAGCCACTTCTAGAAATATTTATAAACGCCTTCTGTTTGCTTGTACGAAGATTGCAGATCTGGTGGCGTTACGTAGCAACTTCTGAATTGACTTATCCGCAGCTTTATACAGGTAGACTGTCGTGTACTACTTATTGGTTTCTGCAGGTGTGTCATAGTGCACTAACGAATCTTCTGTTTTGGGTTGTAGATAGTTGCATTCATATGATGTCTTTGTTCGTGGTCATTGCTTTGCATACAAATCTTCTAGAGCCGGCCACGAACATTTGTATTTGTTGTAGTTATTCTGCATTTTTCTTGTAGGCAATACTTTGGATGTGTAACGGGTTTCCTATAGTAGCTCATATGGGTTTGCACTTGTTGTAGTTCTCTTATGTATTTGCCTTGTAGATGACATATCAAGTGCATAACAGATCTTCTACAATGACTAGTAGATATTTGTATTTGATGCATATCATCTACTTCTGCTTGTGGGGAGTTGGTGTATTCACTTTCAATCAAATGGTATTAATTATACAAAGGCGACATTTGCTTGTAGATGGCATATAATGCTTACAGTGGGTCTCTTATAGCAGCTCATAGGAGCTTGTATCTGCTGCACATTATCCAGTGTTTGCTTGTGTATAGCATGTAATGCATATGACGGGTCTTCTACGACTGCTACGATAGCTTGTAGGTGTGCTTGCGTTTGCTGCATGGTCTTTGGTCTTTTCAGTACATTTGCTACTACTATCTATAAGTGACATCTGACACGTACATTTATCTTTGTAGAGTATATATTCCAGATCTTTTATCCTTGCTTGTAGAAGGTTGATATATTTGATTGATGTTGATTGGTTATCGACTGTAGGAATGATTTAGCATCCACTTTGGCGAATTATCATCACTCATAGGTGACCTATTCTGTACATCTTGCAAGCTACTTGATACTTGTCGAAGTCGTCATATTCATCACACCTCCTTGTTACTTGCGAGCAGGTTGTATTTGCAAATTCTTCATCCTTGAAGATAATTTGCAATTTTGCATGATGAATTATTATCTTATTCATTGATGTCTCAATTCCATAGAGATTATAGTCACGAGTTGAATGTTATCGTCCAAAAAAGGACTTCATGTCAAAGTTTGTGGTCAATTCATACATGAACCATCACTTGTTTATTTGACTTTTTTAACTTCATCATTCTTATCAATCATTAGGACTTCGATGTCATGATTCAGGCCAATTTTTTTTATTGATTACTTATTCATTTCTATTTTGTCCAAGTTCAAAGTCATTGTAATTCATATCCAAGTTAAAGATCAAGTCCTTTGCAATCAAGTTGCAAGTCTTTGCTTGTGCTCAAATTGTTCAAATTATTTCTTATTAACATTCAAATGGAGTGCAAGTCATGTCTTCTTAGTGCTCAAATTAAGCTCAAGTTTGAGCTCATTTCATTTAGGCCCAAGTATTCATTAATCATTCGAATTCTAAAATATGTTCCCTGCTGTCCAACATTGATTGAAATCCTTTGTTGTCCAAGTAGCAAGCTCATGTTATGTGTCCCTTGTAGTCACATTGAGTTCAAATTCAGTTCGTTACAACCTTGAGTTCGAGCTCTTTTTGCATTTGTTCAAGTCCTATGTTGTCCAAGTCTTGTTCAAGGTATTTTTGTTTAAATGTTTAAATCTTTGTTCATTTCATTTGATTTGCAAGCTTAGTTATTGTTTAAATTGAGGTAAAATCATTTTATTTGCTCAAATCCGAGTCCAAGCTCAAATTCAAATTGTCTACATTTTGTCCATGATTCACTGAAAATTCGGCAGCCTCTCGGCATCTCCCCCGTTTAGGAGAAACCACGGGAAACTAGGCCATCCCACCACGCTACTCGAGTTTGTATGGTAGGTGTCGGGGGACATCGGGTCGTACATCTTTCATTCCACCACGCAACGCGAGCGTGTATGGGGTCTTCAAAATTACCCGTACGAAGAACATAAGTGGATCTCCCCACCACGCTACAAGAGCGTGTATAAGGCTTACCCACTTCGTCGTATGCGTCGCACCGGGTTCCCTTCTACCGTGCTACGAGAGCGTGTATAGGTGGTTCTCCGGTCCATCGCAAACGCCGAAAATGGGATTTAAAGTGATTACCCGCCTCGTCATAAGCACTGCACCGGGTTTCCTCCCATCGTGCTACGAGAGCGCATATAAGTGGTTCCCTGGTCCGCCGTAAACGACGAGAATGAGAAATCTGAGTTTCGGAGATTATATCTTCGGGGTCGGCGACGATGATGTAGAAGAAGTGTACAAAACATATTACAAAAATACACAAAATCATTTCTAATCCCCCTCTTTCCTTTGCAGTTTTTTTTATTCTTCATTTTTTTTGAAACTCCTCCACTCTCTTTTTTTTGGGATCTTTCTTTTCTTCTCCTTTTTTTTGGAAACCTCGTTCTTTTTTTTTTTTGGAAACCTCATTCTTCTAATGCTAACAATGATACTTTGATAAAATAAAGCACGGCCAAAATAAAAATGAAAGGGAAAATCAGGGATTTACTGTTTTGGATTTGGGCTAAGAAGAATTGATTGTTTTGGGCTGATTACAGTTGGATTTGCTAAAGGGTGGAGCTACTGTTTGATAGATGAGCAAGTGAGTGAAGTGTATGGGCTGCTTTGTGGAGTTAAAGATTCAAGTATGGTGAGCTAATTGAATGAGGTTCTAGTGGGCTGAATGTAGCAGGTTATGTGAGTGAGGCTCCAGTGGTTATGTGAGTGGAATAAACAAATTACAGAATTACAGAACTCATTTAATAACAAGTGGACAAAGTTCTGTAGCTTTTCATGAAGCTCTGCACTTTTTTCTAGGAAAGATTCTTTCACCTTACTATTTCCACTTCTTTCCACTGTTTTTCTTCAGCAAAACAGAGAAAGAATTATTGAAAAATAGATTTAATAGAGGTAGAGAGTCAAAGCACATTGTACTGTCACCAACTATTACCTTTAAATAAGGTAACCTGTGCACTCTTCTTAATGAGATACCACGAAGCGGAGAGTTGGAATGCAGCAGTTAGTTCTGCAGCAAAGGGGGAGCTGGTTCGGTTCTTAGAAGTATCTTTCCCTTCTGAAAGTTGTTGCTAGAGGGGAGGTGGAGATTTGCTGCTGTTTAGAACCATGAGGTGTGGACGGAGTTTTGGGCGTCAGAACAGGGCAAGAGGTGGAGAAGCTTGTGAACGTGAGAAAAGAATGGGAGGACCAGTTCCGAACAGCAGAGAGCCAGAGGTTCGAATATGAAGAACAAGAGATTATAGGCAACAAAATTCTGGCCTCAAGTCTTGGCTTAGGCAGGTGTAGGAAGGAGAGACCCAAACGAAACCACTGTAGCTTCATTTTAACAACCGAAATAGATAGACAGCTATGAAACAAAACGCACAGGAGCAGGAATTTGCACAAAATCAGATATATGAATTAATGGGCATTATTGCTGATTGGAGTCTTTTCCCTGTTTGGCATCTATTTCTTTATAAAATTTTTATTAAGTGAATGCTATATTAATGTTCCAGTCATTCATGCATTAATTAAGAATGACAAAACAGCATGAGCGAGGTAAAAAAACCTTGATTTGCGTACCGATTGGCTCGTTTAACGTGTCAAATTCGCCAACTATTGGAATTAGACTAATTAATAGTGGATTTAGGGTATTGCCGATGTTCCAGTCCCAACGACGCAGTCCGTTTCAAGATCGGGCGTCGTTTGGGCGACGCCGAGACCTGATTTTCTAAAAATGCATGTTGTCGCTTTGGAATCTCCTTGATTTTCGTGCACAACCACATTCGAACAAATTGGTTGTGCATTTAGAGTATTGACATTGTTCCGGACGCAACAGTGAAGTCCGTTCGTCAATCGGATGTCCTTTGGGGTACGCCGAGGCCTTTGCCTTGAAATTTGCACTTTGCATTGGGATGCATGTTGACCTCCTCGCATGTTTTAATTTGCACAAGTTTTGCTGTCATTCTTAAGTATTCAGGATGTTCTGAACATAATGGCAGAGTTCGTTTCGCGATCGAACTTTGTTTGGGCAGTGCCGAGGCATATTCTCATCAATATGCTTGTTTAATCTCGAAATTTGTGCCATCAATTTGGATGTTCCAAATTGAACATAGAAGATGTAGTTCTTAAATATTCGCGATATTCTGGTCGCAGTGATGAAATACATTTTAGGAATGGACATCATTTGGATAGCGACGAAGCAGATTTTTTTCAAAATTAGTGTTGTTGCCTCGGGATCCTTGTCACCAATCCGAATGCTTCAAATTGAATAAACAAAATGTAGTTTTTATAGGTTGATGACGTTCTGGACACAATGACGAAGTCAGTTCGTCGATCTGACGTCGTTTGATCAGCATCACACTTTAATTTCGGTTGTCGGTCATCACTTTTGATCGATCTCATCCGATTTGATTGCGAGGGGTCTCGACCAAGCAGAATTTGGCGTTCTGATCGCAATGACGCCGTCCGTTTAGCAATCAGAGGTCGTTTGACCTTTCAAGTGATGTTTGGTGCCAAGACATGTATCGCTTTATTCATCTGTTTGGGTCTTTTCTCGTGTGGTTTGAGGTATAGGGGTCAACATGTACGATTGCATATTTTGGTGCCAAAATGATGCCTTGAGTTGATTATGTTTTTGCATGCTAGTTAGATTTGCTCTAGCTTATGATTTTATAATTATTAATATCTTATTTAAGAAAGAGATGAACATCTCAATACTTATAAGAATGCATATAGTAAAACTCAGATTGATTATTTTTTTTTATAAAAAAATAAACTGTTTAGATTAAAAAGATTGTAAAGTTATTTTGAGTGAAAGTTTATATATCCATCATTGCTTACTAGTTTTAGACTTTAAGATGAAATGACATAGTATAAAAAATAAAATAAAATGTTATTTTAGGATTAGATGGGGGCATTTAAAACATTAATAAAAATATTTTTTGCGAGTAAAATTCTAGATCTTAAGATTTTATCTATGCATGAGGAAGTTATTATGTGGGAAAAAGTAGATGGTGATATTAAGAAAGTTGTAAAGGATATGCTTGGAGTATCGAAAGAAAAAGCTCCTTTTAATAAATATTGTTGGTTGTGAAATTAAAATGTTCAAGAAAAAATAAAAAATAAGAAACTTTATTGTAAAAATGGGTTTAGATGTAAAAACTCTGAATTTTGGTGAATATATAAAGTGGCCTTTGAGGAGTTTAAGAAAGTTATATGTGATGCAATAATTTTAGCATTTAATAATTGATATAATAGTTTAAATGTTGAGGGCGAAACATATATGTATAAGTTAGTCAAGTAAAGAGATACGTGTAGTAAAAATTTAATTCAAGTGAAGTGCATTAAAGATGAAGATCAAAAAGTGTTTTTACTAGAAGAGAATATTCAACAAAGATGAATGAGATATTTTGCTAAGCTTTTCAATGAAAATTGTGAGAATAAGATTGATTTTAGTAACCTCAACACCCAAAATGAAAATAGAGATTATTGTTTTTATAGGCGTATTAGTAAAATCGAAGTTAGAGATGCTTTAAAGAAAATAAAGTGGGGAAAAGCTATTGAACCTGATGATATTTCAATAGAGGTGTGAAAATGCTTAGGAGGTGAAGGAATTTCTTAGCTTATTAAACTTTTTAATATTATTTTGAGGATAAAAAAATGCTAGGTGAGTGGAGAATGAGTGTGTTGATTCCTTGTTTTAAGAATAAAGGTGATGCACAAGATTATGCGAATTATAGTTGAATTAACTTAATGTGTCATTCTTTAAAATCATGGGAGAGAGTTGTGGAGCATAGGTTACGACGAGATACTAATGTTTCTCGAAATTAATTTGGATTCATGCAGGGTAGGCTTATTATGGAAGCTGTACATTTATTGAGGGGTTTGATGGAGAAGCATAGAGAGAATAATGATGATTTACATATGATATTTTTTGATTTAGAGAAAACATATGATAAAGTTCTAAGAGAAGTGCTATGGAGAGTTCTAGAAAAGAATGGGGTTAATAATACTTATATTCAAGTCATTAAGGATATGTATGCAGGAGCTATTACTTGTGTTTAAAATCAAGGTGGTTTGACTAAGTATTTTCCTATTTCAATTGGCTTACATCAAGGATCATCCTTAAGCCCATATTAATTTGTTTTTGTTATGGATGCTTTTACTAGACATTTGCAAGAGGATGTATCCTGGTATATGCTTTTTGTTGATAAGAATGGAGAGGGAGTTAAAGATAAACTTGAATTATGGAGGTAAACCTTGGAATTTAAAGATTTTTTTTTTGAGTAGATCTAAAATCGAATACATGGAGTATAATTTTAGTATTGATAAATCTAGTTGGGGGATTGTGACTTTGGGCGATCAAGTCATTAATAAGAGTATACGTTTTAGATATCTCAGGTTTATTGTTCAGAGTGATGGTGAAATAGATGAGGTTCTGAGGATATTATTAGTTGACTTTAAGTTGGATGGTTGAAGTGGAGGAATGCATTGAGCTTATTGTGTGATAGAGAAGTACCCATCAAACTTAAAGGAAAATTCTATAAAATGGTAAGACCTGCAATGCTTTATGGCGCATAATGATAGCCATTAAAAGAGAAGCATAACATTAAGTTAAGTTTTATAGAGACGAGGATGCTCAGTTGGATGAGTGGCTTTACTCTTAGAGATGAGATACGAAACGAGCATATACGTGAAAAGGTTGTAGTAGCTCCAGTGGCTGATAAGATTAGATAGAGTTGCCTTAGATGATTTGGTCACATGAAACGTCGGTCTTCCGATGACCCGGTTTAGATGGTAGATATATTAGATTTGACTTATGTTAAGAAAGGTTGAGATAAACCTAGAAAGACCTGGTTAGAAAATATTAGAAATGACATTTCTTTATTAAATTTAAATGAGAATTTGTTTCTTAACATGACACAATCGAGAAAAAGGATTCACTTAGCCTACCTAGTGTGATAAAAGCTTAATGTTGTTGTTGTTATTGATGTAGGCTAGTAATCATACTATTTTCTTGCAAATGGCATCAGATCCTTCAAACAGAAAGAAGTTAAAGGCCAAATTTAATGAATTCTAAGATTTCCTGCCCATTTGTCAAGCATTTCAAGAAAACTAAAATATACATGTGATGTGTTGGAAAACATGTGTAGAAGAGGCATTTATGAACTCAAACTTGTTGATTCTTCTCCTGATATCTTATGCATGTCAAACTCATTTATCATTCTCCTTATATCTTAAGAACCACTTGTCTAAAATCAAATAGTTGATTGTTCTTGGCGTTAAAATTGTAAGTATCAAACAATCATCACACATAATGACATTTAGCGTGTGATTGATTTCATTTATGGAAACCCAGTTTGCAAGAAATGACATTGATTGAGTTTGCCTTCATTGTTCAAATCTACCCTACCTAAAATCTGCGTTTGTTGGCAGGATTCTCTTGCTCTAGGTATGTCTTTTTTTTGTTTGTCTTGATATTGCAATTGGGTTGTGTGTGGTTTAATCTCCATTTCATTGGGTGTGGATCCAATCTATAAGTTTGAAACTAGGGTAAGCGGAACATATTTTTGTGTGCATACATGTAGTTCAATTTTTTTCAAAAGCGCCAGGTGCAAGGTTGCATATTTTCTCCATGTTTGTGGTGTTAAAACACCATCATAGACCCTCATCCTGATAATGTAGGGTGCTCAAACAAGATAGTTATATGGATCATAAATTTGCTTCAATTATATGTAATACTTTCAGGAGTATAAGATATCAGCGTCATATTAAATGTAAAAAAAATGAATTTTAACTTCTACTGTGCTCCAAGTTCACAAATCTAATGACATTGATTATTGCAAACTAGTTTTAGTGCAACATTCATATGCAATAATCTAATCTTCGTTATAATGTATATCCATTCTCTATCACCACATCAATAGCCCTTTATCTCATATTTTATTTTTTTTACTAATGCTTCTCATCTTCAAGGTTTGGAACTGTAGAATTGAAGTTCTGGCATCTATATTTGATGAACTTGTTTCCAAGGACACATGGTTGTTTCTCCTACTCTTGATGCTTTATTCCTATCATTCATTGTCAAGATATAATCATAAAAAAGAAACTTATTTTTAACACTTGAAGTATTAGCGCACATTTCTTACATCAAGGCGAGTGTTTGCCTCACTGCTGGCGCTTTAAGACAAATGCTCGCAGCTCGTCTAAACTTGCTTCAGTAATGGCGCCCAACTAAGAGGTATGTGAGATATTATTCCATCATATTACCTTGCCCAAATTCCAAGGTGAGCCCCAAGCCCATCTTTAACAAAACTGACATATTTATTTATTTATGTTTTTCATTCCAAGATCTATAAGATGTATAATGATAATGTTTGCTACCTTTTGGTGGTGCAGCTGTGTTTTTTTTTTTTCTTATAACAAGTAAGAAGAACTAGGATTATTTTTGTGCGGTTCTTCCTTGTCCTCTATGTTTATTAGTTTATTGTTAAGTTTCTTATCATTCAACATGCCATGCCGTATGGTACTACCTTGTTCTTCAAGGAAGTGACTTCTTCTGGTATTACTATTTTTTTTTCTTTTTTATTATTTTTACATCCAATAATTTCTTCTGGTATTACTATATTCAATATATACATTGCCAAGTGATTGAACTTCACTATACTAACCACTTAACGCTAACTAGTGAAGTTTTCAAGGCTTCCAATTTAAAGATGATATTTGGTTTTTTTGTGCTGTAATTAGCTGCTGGTATATGTCATCAATTGCTTGGGCCATTGCATTTGTATTTTAGTTGATAACATAAAGAAATGTGTGAGTTATGTCCGCCTCTCTGATTGTGAGCATTCACCTTGCAATGGTTTTTTCATATGCCTAGATTGACTGTACTCGTTTATATGCAATTCATATCTTGTTCATGCATGCCTGCTTTTCAATGCATCTTCCATAAGAATTGGTGCATATATAATCAGATGAGCTTTCTGGCACCATTTTAAATGCTTTTAAAATTTCCAGAATAATCTTTCTTACCATTTATGGGTAATTGTATTTAATCAACACTTAAGTTGAATTTTTCTAATGAGGACCGTCACAGGTTGATGGTACATTTCATTCACCAGAGTGGCATGCTGCTCGATTGGCCAGCCTTAATAAATCCCACACAGTAACATGGGAAGAATTCAAAAGGAAACAGAAGGTAATGGGAAGAATCCAAAATATGTTATTACCTTTATTGAGTTTCAATCAGATTGAAAGATCATCTGCATCTTGCATATTTTCTAGGAGATTTGATCTCTTTGTCTGTATTTAGCTGTTACTTTATTTGCCTATTGTCAATTTAAAAAATTGATTTCTTACACATTTGATGGTATTTGAGTTTATTCTGAAATGATAATCTTATACACTCTAATCTTCAATATATTTTAGATCAGTAGACTCTTCTACCTCTCGTTGCAGAAGATATGTGGTGAGCTAGAAATTCTTGCAATAATTATGATAAATAGTAAAAAGCTAAGCACAAATAATCATATCTTAATGTTGCATCCTTAGGAAATTGCAGGAAGGCTGGATAATGTGTATGGTTTAAGCCCAACGACATACAGAGATTGTTATCATGTAGAAAATGTTTGATATATTTGCTACGAAACATTAGATATGGCACATTTGGGAAGTTAAAAGATGAATATCCTGCCAACAAGAAAATCTGAAAGTTTATACATCTTGAAATCTTAGGATATGAGTGTTGAGATGAACACGTTGGGATGAACACAATGATATTTTGAGTTCTGATGCAATTCTAGTTGTCTAATTTTTTTTAAGTTTTGTTTGATTTGATGTGTCTACAAAGATTTTTCCTATGAGAACTGGATGAGTAACATTGGAGTTGAGCTGTTTGATTGTATTAAATTCAGGCTAGTTTTATTTTTTATTTGGTAGCTTATATGGCTACATAGGTTTAGTGCTTGCTTTTTATTGTTTGTAGCCTAATAGGTGACTACCTTTGTCTATAAATAGGTAGCCATTGCTTGTAATAGGGGATTTGAAAATGAATAATATTTGAGTTCTTTTACTCATTTGTCTTGGGTTTCTTTACCCTGAAGGAGTTAAGGTGGTGATCCCCTCCCAAGGAGTTCTTGGGTTATGTGTGGGCTACAAGTTCTGGCAGCTCGTGTGTTGTCTTCGTCGCCGTGTCACCCCCCCTCACCGGCATCATTTCGTATCATAGCTGGCAAGTTACTGGCGTTCTTGTCTGTTGCCGTGTCGCATCCGTCGCCGGCATCATTGACCTTCACAAGAAGAAGCCATTAAGAACAGCAAAATCGGCCTCCCAAAAATTGGTTGTTGCTATTTTCTTTTTTACATCCATCCTTGACTCGTAATTTGTGGACCCGCAAGAACCAACTAGCGTTGATTAGCTATTGTGGAGTCGCAAGTCTTGCGTGAAGGTGCGGAGGCGGAAGGCCGCGTAAGCACGCTGGTCGGGCACAAGAAGCGGACAGACATGGTCCGAATGCCAGGCTAGACTTACAGGCACGATTGACATTGCTTGGTTCTTGGTTCATAGACATAAATAGATAAGCCAATAAAGCATTTGGCTTCTCCAGAAAGCCTCTAGGCCGACCATCCCAAGCGGACTCTATCCGGACATTCGCAAGCTTGGTGTGGTTCTTGAAATAAGAGAACGTGTTTTTCCTTCTTTAGTGTGAGTGTTCTAGACGTCATATTGATCGCAGAGAAAGAGCTATTTGGCTGTGGAACTGTCGTCGACCACTGATCGACTCCTCCGGAATTGAGGTCCTTCTTCCCCGACTTCGTCTTAACCATCCATTATTGCTGTCGTCGAACCTCTTCTTCTCCAGCAAGTTTCACTCCAAAAGATGTCACCTTGCCGGAATCTTCAGCGACCACTTCAAGAAGCTGAAATCGAAGATCTCCTACAAGAAATCGCTCGACTCAAACTATGATTGTCAAGAATTGAATGAAGGAAAAATTTGAGTCCCCTTACCTGAGACTTTAATGGCGTCCGGGGCAAGTATGCTGCCACGAAGGATTCAAGATCTCTCGTTTCAACTAAACCCTTAAGAGGACGAGAGCACTCAGATGATCAGATCTCTTCTACCCACGAAGATGTGTTTGAAGTGCCACCTTGTCAGTCTTCCAAACCACCCTCGACTGAGTTCAGATTCGAAGAATTTGAAGATCCGTTGCCAAAATCGTTGCCTTTGCCTATCTTTGATGAACCCGTGTACTATGACAACATGTTCGGTGGAGTTCTTGATCTTGATCAACCCATATATGATGATGATGCGAGCAAGATCTATGAAAGTTCAAACTTCGTGGGACAGACTTAGCATTTGCTTCGTCAACTTGGAATCAGGGAAGTTGGATTTGAGCACGTAGATTGGAACATCACTTATTCACAAGAAACGTTTGCTTCTATAATTTCTTTTATGGGCTCATATAATTTCAAGAATAGTGTATGGCGTGATGATGCATGGAAATAGAGACAGGACAACAATTTATCTTCAAAATATTCATCTCTAGCTTCAGGACTTCTCTCCATGGGATCTCAAATTGGTACAAGATCTCAAACATGCACCCTGAAGCCTCATGTATCTTCAATGCCCATCGCATCCACTTCATCAAGTTCCTTTAATGGTTTTGACAACCTTTTCCATGAAACACCTTCCATCAACAACACGTCACATAAACTCACAAATCAACATGAAGCTTTGACAGAAGCTCAAATCTTGTTGCCACCAAACAACGATGGGGTTCTCTCCAATTTCAAATGTCCAAGTAATATGCTTACCACCTACTTCAAATCTAACACACGGGCTAAAGATACCAGTTTGTTTTCTTGTATGGAGCATAAACCATTCCCTGGGTTAACCATGCCAGGCGTTTTCAACATGATTCCAACAACTTTTGATTCTTCTACTCCTCGGTCAGAAGCATTTTATGTTTGTCAGAATTCAACTTTGATGCATGACACAATTGATCAGATTGATGTCAAGTCCAATTCAACTCTTGAGGAGTGTCATTTGCATGTATTACTACGACTCCAGCTTATGTTGAAGTCTCTCTTAGATGGGGCGAATGACACCGGGTGGAAATATTCAGATGGGTTTAGCCATAAAACCCGCCTCCTTATGGCCAAATGGACATTTTCCTATGAGCCTGAAGTTCCTCCTACCCCTGTAGTATGACGCCGGAGTTGAGCTGTTTGATTGTATTAATTTCAGGATAGTTTTATTCCATTTGGTAGCTTATATGGCTACATAGGTTTAGTGCTTGCTTTTGATTATGTGTAGCCTAATATGTGACTACCTTTATCTATAAATAGGTAGCCATTGCTTGTAATAGGGGATTGGAAGATGAATAATATTTGAGTTCTTTTACTCATTTGTCTTGGGTTTTTGTATCCTGAAGGAGTTCAGGTGGTGATCCTCTCCGAAGGAGTTCTTGGGTTATACGTGGGCTGCGAGTTCCGGTGGCTCGCGTGTTGTCTCCGTCGTTGCGTCACCCCCCCTTCGCCAGCGTCAATGAGTTCTTAAGTGTTTTGTATACCTTGTTTGTTTTATTGCTGCAAGTTGCTTTGATTTAGCTCTTATTGGATTCCCTTGTGTAGCTAACTTCGAAACCCCTATTTTTAACACTTTAGTCCTCTATTATGCTCACATATACTTTTTTTGTGGGCTCCAAACATTTGCTCTTGGTGCTTTTGATAGAGTTTACATGTTTTTCGGGCCAAATTTTTAGAAGACAGATTATGTTGAAGATAAGACACTAATCTTAGATTTTGCCATCATTTTGTGGGGATTTTATGATTTGGTTTTAGGTTTCCCATAAACACAAGCCCCTATGAGTTAGTTACTCAATCCAATGATTAGAGAGAACTTTTGATTAAGACTAATTGTTAGAAGCACAATGCTTTGCCTATATTAGCAATAAATTTGATTTATGATTGAGATGTTTATCACCATATAATTCAAGTTGATGATGTGAAGAATGATGACGAAACAAATCAAGATATTATAGTTGATGCGGACATCCAACCGTCTATGCCAATCCAACGAGCTGAAGATCGACGACCGAGATCACTTTGTTTTATTTTCATTTATTAAGTGTATTTTAATTTAGTTTTGCAATTTCCCTTTTTTACCCTCTCGTCTTATATAAGCCCAAGGGGCAAATGTGTCTTTTAATTTCTCTTGAAGCCTATATATAGAGGCTCATTCTCTTGTATTAGGATGATGATTATGATGAATGAAAATTTCTACTTTTGATCTCTTTGTGAGTTCATATTTTCTTGATCTCTTGGTGAGTTCAACTCTCCTAGATCTCTGTGTGAGTTCTATGGAAAGCCCAAGGTGAGGGAAAACGCAATACCCGTCAATCTTTGGAAGAGTCCGAGGTTCGCGGTTCTTACGATCTCTTTGTGAGTTCGTTAGTTATCTCTATCTTTTTCATATATTCTTGTTCATCTTCTTTCTCCCCTCTTCATCCACCCAAGTCTTCCTCTAGCTCCACCTCCCCAAGCCGACGACTATCACCCACCCGATCGCCGGCCTCCTTCCCACGGCCTTCCCCACCCGATCGGCGGCACCTCCTCCCTCCTTTGGACCGCCGGCCACACTCATGATCCAAGTCATTATGACATTCAAATTGTCATAATGACTCCTTAACTTGGGTTTTGCAATAAAGGGAGAATCTAGCAATTTTGAATTCAAAATTTGAAATTCAAATTTGAGGTTCAAACTTTCCATATTTGCAAAAGTCTAAAAAGGAAAGTTTTCAAATTTTGAATCCAATCTAAATTCAATTTGGAGAGGACTCATTATTTTCCATCCTAATTGGCCAAGCTTGTTTTGGAAACTCATAAAACACTTACCACCATCCCCTCCCTCCTCTTCATGCCGCCGGCCACCATTAATGGGCTCTCCATTAATTCTCATTTAAAGCTCCCTATCTCTAATTAATTTGAATTCAAATTTCAAATTAGTTCCCTCCTTTACTCCCCCATTCATGGCATTAATTTCTTTGATTTGAATTTTAAAATTCAAATCAATTCCCTCCTAATTTAATTAAAACTGAAATTAAAATTCAGATTTTGATTAAATTCCTAATTGATTCCCTAATCTAAGGAGTTTTGTAGCAGGAATTAAATCCCTACCCATTAATTCATCTCTAGCCTGTGCCTCCACCGGCCCCCCTCATTAATACCCCATAGATTTGTTTCCTAAAGCCACATCCTCTTTTGGAAACAATTCAAATTCCTTCCCGTGGCCAAGATATCCAAGATCCACCACAATTTCTGCCCACAATCTCAGCTTCACTCATGTTGGAAGTATTTCCAAAACCTGGCCCATAATTCTGCCCACAATTTCAGCCTCCCTCACGTTGGAATTGAACCATCTCCGTATTTATTTGCTGGCCGAAAATTCCCAAGGCTGATATATTAATTTCCTTCTACAATTCTCTCCCAAAATGCTTCCTGACGTTGGGTCTTCCTCCCTGTAAAAGCTGCAGCCAGAAATTTCCAGCAATTCCTCTTGAACCCCAGTAGCCTGATGCTCCAATATTGCTGTTTTACCCACAGCAAATTGCTGTCCAGCAATTCCTGCTGCATCCTGTGTGCTGTCCACAGATTCCTGCAGCCATCAAGTGCTGTCCTGCACCCCGGGAGGTCTGAAATTGCTGTTTAAAAGCCTCCAGTAGCCTTATAACAGCTGCCCAAGGTTTATTCAAGCATTGGAGATTGCTGTCCATAATTTTCTAAGAGTCAAAGTTGCTGTTTAGACCCCTTGATTTGCTCTTCAAGACATTTAGGATCCAATCCTCTCTCGTTTCACATCAATAGTTTTATTATCCAGGGTTATCAAGGACCTTGGTCTACTTAGTTAGCGAAGATAGTCCATCCATGTTGACCGAAAGATCATTGTCATTATCCATTGGTTGCTTCATTCAAGTTGATTTTATAGTCTTGAGATAGATGTTTGTCTAAGGGGACACATTTAAGTTGACCTTAGTTAATAGATGACTTTTATTCCCTTCTAAGTGCACTATCTAATTCATTACTCAAGATTTTTTTAGCCATTGGAGAACTTGCGAGCACTTGCCTTAGTCGTAATTTAATGGTGTCATTATTTTGCATCGAAACCACCAGGTCAAAGGGCCCTTATCATAACTGTTTATATGTGTTGCCATTTGTTGGCAAAACTACTAGTTAGAGGATATGTGTCATATCCTTATACTGGTGAGAGATTTTGAAAGTGAATCATATTAATATGTTCGACAAGATATTGACTTTTTGTGAGCAAGGTTATTTTTAAATTTGTCACCCTCAACAAATGAGTGAAGACAATGGATCAATTTTACTTTTAAGTTATAAGTGGTGGGTTTTACTTCAATTTTTTTAGACTTTGACAAATGTTGAGTTTTCAATTTCATTCGAGTTTTTAAGCCCCAAATAACTAATTTTAAAATTTAGGGGCATTTTGAAAGATACAACTCTCTCCGATTAAAGTCTGCATTCAATATTGCTATCGTTTGAGTTCAAGACTTGTCTACTCCAATCCTTGTGAGGAGGAAGGTCATACTTGGATCTTATGACCTTGCCTATAAGCGAGTTGACCTACTAGAGAATGTCGCTTAAAATGAGAATTTGAGTTTACAATTGAAAGTGAGATTGTAAATTATCAAAAATAATTGTTTTTTTTTTAAATTGGGTTGTATGATTCTTTGAGCATGGTGAAATTAAATTCACTTTTTGATGTGATACCACATGCGAAGGAGCTTGTTAAG
>NW_021319822.1:519515-529274 GCF_001605985.2 Dendrobium catenatum | reverse complement strand
CCGAGTTTTTAAGCCCCAAGTAACTAATTTTAAAATTTAGGGGCATTTTGAAAGATACAACTCTCTCCGATTGAAGTCTGCATTCAATATGGTTATCATTTTGAGTTCAAGACTTGTGAGGAGGAAGATCATACTTGGATCTTACAACCTTGCCTATAAGCAAGTCGACCCGCTCGAGAATATCACATAAAATGAGAGTTTGAGTTTACAATTGAAAGTGAGATTGTAAATTATCAAAAATAATTGCTTATTTTAAAAAAGTGAGTTGTATGATTCTTGGAGCAGGGTGAAATTAAATTCACTTTTATTTTAGCCACGTAATATTCTCTAACCTTAAATTTAGGAGTTTGATGTATTTAATCAAAGCATGTCTTGGTAAAATTAAGTTTGAAGATTTGAGGTGTCTTGTATGCTTCTTAATGCATTTTATATTTTTGGTGCACACGCATAATGCATTAGCAAGTTTTTTGGTGTGTTTGCATTGTGCGCTCACATGCTTTCTCAATACACTTCAACACTTTTTGATGTGCCTATACTATGTTTTTATTCTCTTTTTATTGCATTTGTACTGTGTATTTGCATATTTATGAAAATACATGCTTGCATTTTGATGTGTCTATACGATTCACTTGCATGTTTTTCCGTGCATTCACATAGCATACTTTCATATTTTCCAATAAGCTTGTATACTTTTTGATGTGCCTAGACAATGTACTTGCACATTTTTTATGATTTTATCTAAAGCATTTGCATGCTCGTTAATGCATTTTTTCATTTTCGATGCATGTACATGTTTGGTGCTTATACATAGTGTGTTTGCACACTTTTCGTTGTTTTTACATTCTTTAAGAACAGTGGCAAGCTTTCTGGAGTACCTGCATGCTTCTTGAGTCCGTTGTATGCTTCTTAGGTAGGTTGCACGCTTCTCGAGCTAGCTACTTGCTTTTCAAGCTAGTAATACACTTCTCGATGTAACTGCACACTTCTCAAGGCAGCTGCATTGGTTGGTTGTGCTCAACGCCATATTCCATGATCATTAAGATGCCATAACATTTGCTTGCACACCCTAAATCCTACATGCATGACTTCCTTCATTGGAGACCTACTTCAATGACGCTCGTCACTCACATGCCCTAGTTCTTTGCTCACCTGCAGTTTGCAAGCCTTAGTCCTTGTTGGTCATCTCTAGTTGTTGGTTGTTGTACCTCACAGAGCCTACAATGTTCATGCATTAGGTTTTAATTTTAAACAGATGAGAAATAAAAAAAAAATAGTTAATGTAAATTAATTTTTACTAAAATGTCCTCAAATGACAATGACAAATGAAGCAACGACACTTTTTGTCAATTTGAATGGTTTATTTATTAGGGGACCAATTGAGATCAATTTTAATAGTCGAAAGACTAAATTGGAGCATTGCAAGACTCTAGAACAAAATTTGCCACTTACGAATAAGAGATGAGCATCTCATCAATTATTTTTTTAGGAAAAATAAATGGTTTAGATTACAAATATTGTGAAGTTATTTTGAGTGAAAGTTTTTGTACCCAACATCGCTTATTAGTTTTGGACTTTAAGATGAAGGGGCATAATGTAAAAAATAAAGTAAAATGTTGTTCTAGGATTAGATCAGGGCATTTAAAGAATATTAACAAAAATATTTTTGAGGGTAAGATTCTAGATCTTAAGTTTTTGTTTGTGCATGAAGAAGCTAATGTTATGTAAAAAAATATAACTTGTGATATTAAAAATATTACAAATGATGTGCTTGAAGTATCAATGAGAAAAGCTTTTAATAGTAAAAAATAGTTTGTGGTGAAATCAAAATGTGCAAGAAAATATAAAAAATAAGAAGTTTTGTTATAAAAATTATTTTAGATGTAAAAATTCTGATAATTGGGAAAGATATGAAGAGGCCCGTAAGGAGTCTAAAAAAGCAACATGTGAAGGAAATATTTTAGTTTTTAATGATTTGTATAATAGATTAGATACTAAGCAGGGCGAAAGATATATTTATAAGTTAGCCTAATAAAGAGACAAGGGTAGAAAGAATTTAATTCAAGTGAAGTGAATTAAGAATAAAGATAAAAAAATACTTTTATTAGAAGAGGATATTTAACAAATATGCATGAGATATTTTGTTAAACTTTTCAATTAAGATTGTTAGAATATGATTTGACTTTAGTGACCTTAACACTCTAAATACCCACTATAATAAAATACGATTATTTATTTTTGATTGCTTATTTTAAGTAAAACAAGGTTTTAATAACGGACCGACAATAACTAGATAAAGGGGGTCACGGTTAACCGATCGACGCCGGGCTGAATTAAAATAATAAATAATAAATATCATTAAATCTTAAATAAAATTAACATCAATAATATTTTTTTTTTTTTTTTTTTTTTTTTTTTTTTTTTTTTTTTTGACAATCTATTTTTAAAAACTTCATACTTCTAAGAATTTTTTTATGAATAAAAATAAATTAAATTCAATACATAAAAAATTATACCATATTTAAAGTTTAAATATGAATATTATTATTATACTTATATTTAAATATAAATATTTACTAATTAAATTAATGTTAAATATCTCCAATCTTCGCATTTATTCAATTTATATAGAAATTTTTTTATATATAAATTTAATCTAATAATTGCATATATGTATATATTAGATATAATTACTCCTTATAAATTAATATATAAATAATTTCACAATTTAAATATATTTATAAGTCATACACATCATTTATTTTAGGATTTTAATTTCTTATATCATTAATATTCATTTTAGAGAGAAGTTTTAGAACTTTAAAATAAAATTAACATTTTTTATTTGAAATTATTAAATACACAAATAATTATAAATTTAAGAACTTTAAAATTATCTATACTTATTTTTTTATATGTTTATACAAAAATTTGCATAAGCCATCTACCATGCATACTTCTATAGAATTTTTACTAGTTTTATCCAACATCACTTCGGAGATTGTATTGTTTGTTTATATCAATGTTTAAATTAGATTCGGGTATTGATGCTTTTTCCATCGTAGGCGAGGCGTAAGCCTCAAGGCATTTTTGAGGTTAAACCTCAAAATCAAAAATTACGTACAAATAAAATGATAATATTTTATATACTAATGAGTGAATAATAGAAAACATAAAAACATAAGATATGAAGTAAATTCAAATCTCTCTATAATTAGACACATATGAATATAGTTCAACTCAATATCTATCTTTCTCAAATCCCATTATTCTTTCTATTAACATATAATTCCAATTTCTAAAAATAATAGCAATGCACATCACATAAGAACTCATAATTATAAGCACTCGTCATCACTAAGGGTTCTTCATTTGAATCATCATTATGGTGAACTATTCTCTCCCTTCCTTTCCTCTATAGAGTCCAAGTCGGGCATTTACTTCAAGATTTAGTAAGTTTATTATATAAAGCGTGAGGCGTAAGCCTCATACCATGTGACAGGCGAGCCTCAACCAGTTAAGGTGAAGCCATACAAAAAAAACTCGAGTGTAAGCATCGTCTTGGTTTTACGTGAATTGCGCAAGGCGAGCCTTATTATGCGCAAATTTATAACCCATAGCTTATATAGCTCTTCTATATATATGGGTAAAGAGATCTAGAGGAGTGGAACCTGTGGTATGATTTACTAGTGCTTAAACATAGCACTTTAAAATTTTGATAATAATTATATATAAAAATTATATATTTAAAATTAATAAATATAATAAAATATTATATTCAAATTATTAAAATATATTATGAATTTGATCGTAATTCTTAAAAATTGGGACTAGTTTAATGATTGCGGTTGATGAACGAGAGTTCAACCGTCTACCTGTGTTGATGCTGACCGATTTTTCATCTAATGAACCAAAACTTCATAATTAAGTAACCCGCGCATATAATGGAGACCGGTTAATGGTTGAACAGGTCGAACCAGCCGGTCCGGTATGATTTTCAAGACCATGAGTAAAATCGAAGTTAGAGGGGATTTAAAGAAATTGAAGTGTGGAAAAGCTACTGGACCTGATGATATTCATATGGAGGTGTGGAAATGCTTAAGATATGAAGGAATTTTTTGGCTTACTAAAATTTTTAATATTATTTTAAAGACTACAAAGATGCCAGATGAGTGGAGAATGAGTGTGTTGATTCCTATTTTTAAGAATAAAGATGACGCACAAAATTGTGCAAATTATAGATGAAATAAGTTAATGTGCCATACCTTAAAATTATGGGAGAGATTTTGACTCTTAACAGGACAATGGAGAAAAAAGATTTATGTAGCCAACCCCACATAATGGGATAAAGGCTTGATGTTTGATGTTGTTTGGATTTATTAGATGAGTTATTTGGATTCAAGTATGTTACAAATAAAAGCAATTTCATATTCTATAAAATCATTATTTAAGTTTTGAAGATGCATATCATTGACTATATAGACTAGTTCAATGCAACAACAACATGCATATATCCTACCATGCGGGTTCAACTATATAATTCATTTTTTTTCCACTGCATCATATCAAGAGATAAATAATCATTTAAATCTAATAAAAATATTATTTTAATACTTTCTAACCAATTCTTTTTAGGTATACCTCTACCTTTATTAACATAGGCTAAATCTACTACATTTACTCTCCTTGCAAGGTCATTATTTAAAATTCACAATGTGAGACGTACCTTACAGAATTATTGCAAGCATCACCATTAGAACATACATATAAAATCTTTATACCCAATTAGGCTCTGATACCAATGAGGTTTGGTCCAGATCGGGCAATGGGCAGTTTCAACAATTGATTTTTGCCAAAAATGAAAACAAACATAACATATTTATTGCACGATATGATATCATAAAAGCACTTACAGGAATTAGGGCCTTAGATAACTGAGGAAGAAAACTTAAGCTTGAAAGGCTCTGTGTTTTCTTTCCTTGCACACACTGGCTTATATAGCCCATGGTTTTGCAAGTGGTTTAATAATTACACGATAGTACAATAATTACTGGATACAATAATTGTGGGACAGAGCCATGTGACTATGGCTTTATGTTGTTGTAGTGGGGGCCCACCATAGCTTAGACCATGTGCTTGTAGGATTGGTTTGAGAGATTTTCTAGCATATCAATTATGCCAGCTAGACTTTCCTCTAGTTGTCGTAGAGGTTGGTACAAGTCTTTGTAACAATTATCTTTTCGAACCAGTCTTATATAATATTCGGTTTTGTTTTCGTAGTAAGATACGGATTTCTTTGAGTGCTGTGTAAGTTTGTTCTGTTTCTGCTCTTCGAGCTGCTCCTCGTAGTTGATCCAGCTGGGACATATCCAATGGATATTGTAGTGCTCTTTGCAGAATTTTCCTGTGGACGTCATTCTTCTGGAGTATGGTTGGTTGTTGTTGTTCCTTGTACTGATGCTGTTTCTCCTGGTTGTCATTGAAGTAGGCTCTGAGTTCTTCCGGCGTAGGTTCAACAACTGGTTGCTTTTGTTTGTAGTCCATGGCGAAGTTTTTGTAGATCTGTGTATGATCATCTTGGCTTGCTCCTGTTTGTTGTATGCTTGCCTTTTGATTACTTCTTGTATAAGGCTGATGAGGCTTTTCTCCTGTTCCTTTGGATTTGGAATTGCCTCTATGTGAGTCCTTCCTGAAATTAATTGTTGAGATATGTCTTTCTGTATATTTCCTGCACATAAACACAAATGTTAGCCGTGAAAGGTTGTCGGCGAGGATATTGTTTTTCCCTTCTATATGCTCAAAGCGGACTGTGATGCCCAATCCGTTGATATAATCTGTGAAGGATAGCCAGCGTACTCTTGATGGTTTGTGTTCCGTAGATTTATTATAGAATGCAATGATGGCTTGGCAATCTGTTCTCAAGTTTATTTCTGGTTTATCAAGGTAGTGAATTTTTAGGGCATCGAGGGTTTCCATACATGCATGGATCTCTGCGTCAATTGTAGACTTTAATGTAGGGAACTTTCCGCTAGCATAAGCACATACTCTTTCTGTTCCTTTTGGGTCTTGTTTTCGTTTCTTCCATTTACAAACCCCTCCCCATCCTTCCATGCAGCCATCTGTCTCAATTACAATGTATGCGTCCTCCGGTGGGATTTCTAAGTCCGGTAGTTGTTGTACCAAGTTCTTGATTTTCTTGATCAATTGCCAGTCGTGTTCCTTGATGCGTTTGTCACCATGTGGAGATGTCTTCTCATACAATGGTCCTAGCAGAATACCAAGGTTAGGAATATAATTTCGCGCATAATTAAGATTACCTAACCAAGAACGCATTCCTTGCTTTTCTTTAAATTTTTCTTCCAGGAAGTTAGCGATGCGTTTGATGATGTTCGGTTGTAATTTGATCTTATTGTTTCCAATAAATGCGCCAAGGAATTCGATTTATTTTTCTGCTATCTTCATTTTTGTGGTCGATAATACCAATCCTTCCTTTTCAACAATTTTTAGGAAGGCTTCTAGGTGGTGCTTATGCTCTGCTTCTGCATTGCTGAAAATAAGTACATCATCTATATAGACAACGAGGAAGTCAGAACAATTAGAGAAACAATTATCCATTTTTCTTTGGAATACTGCCGGTGTATTTTTCAAACCAAAAGGCATTACCAGCCATTCATATAATCCCGTGGGACTAATGAATGCTGTCCATTCAATGGACTCAAGATGCATGGCTACTTGATGGAATCCACTTTTTAAATCGAATTTGGAATAGATTTTGCTGTTCCCAATTCGTTTAAGTGTTTATGCCTGGTAAAGAGTATTGATCCTTGTATGTATTATCATTCAAGGATATGTAATTGAAGACCATGCGTTCCTTCCCTTTGACTTCCTTTCCTGTAGTGGGATCAATGGATGTGCCAGAGTTTACAATCATCGCCATAGTGCGATGCCTACTAGTACTTGGCCGTATGACCTTTAATCTGAGTAGTTCCTCAATATGTCTTTTGAATTGCGCTTGCATGAGTGGTGTAACGTGCTTTAATGATTTATCCTGTATAGTGAGATCAGGATTAATAATATCAATTTTGCATGTTACCTGGTTTTTTGACAAGTGGCGAAGTGGGTCTTCTCCAATAAACCCGTTTTCCTTTAGTCTTTGTAGCAGTGCTTTGAATTTTGCTAGAAATGGATTTTCTTCCATGGGCCGAGCAGAGCAGGCCCATTCTGGTTGTAGCGTGATGTAGGCATCGTAGTCAATTTCAAGTTCTTCTATTTGTTTGGCAAGGATTTCGAGGTCAGGTGTAGTGAACACAGGTGTTATCTCTTTATAGAAGGTTACCATATTTCCTTCTATGCGAACACCTCCATTGAGGCTACGTAGGAAGTTACATCCTAGTAGCATTTGAATGCCATCACGAGTACTCATGTCGAAACAATAAATTTGTGGAATTCGAAATTTATTGTCTCCAATTATCATTGAGCCACTCTTGACCTTCATATTGGATTGATTAATTGAATTAACACCATTAAATGCAACCTGATATGTTAAAGGTTCTCTAGCAGCCTCCGACACATCGTTGGTGTTAACACAACATGATATTGCACCCGTATCCACAATAGCGCGTATGCTGAATCTTGGTACTTCTGGAATTTCAAAATAAATTACGATATTATAGAGTCGATTGAGTACCTTTTTTGATGGTTTTTCAGCCCTTTCTTTTGTTATTTCTATCATAATCCGGGTTTCCTGGATGTCTGCTGCTTCCTTATCCTGGATATCATCTTCCTCTTCATCTTCCTTCTTTTCCGAGTCTTTACTGTGACATGAAGTAAAAGTTCCTTTCGTGATTCTTCGAGCTGTTCTGTTAGCATTTTCTGAATTTGTTCTTTTAATCTTTTGTTCTCTTCAATCAGATGATAGAAATATTTGATTAATTCCTGAATTAAATTTTCTTTGCACTGGTATGGCTGTAAGATTAGCTCCTTGGGGATAGCAATAGAAAAATAGAACATAGCGCACATGGGACATGAAGTTATCTTATAGTTTGCACAATGCATTCTCATTTTAATGTTGGAGTTAATTGCGCAATAGGTGCATTTAACGTAGGGCCCTTGGATGGGTTTGTTGAATTCTCATGTATGAGCACAGGCTTCTTGTTCTGTGGAGAGTGTTACTCTTTGTCTCCATCTTAGATCTTCTTGCATCATAAAAAGAAATTCACCAGGTGTGTTTTCAAGAGCGTTTCGAATATGTACCAGTGTATTTGCTCATTCTCTTTCAGATATGCTGCAAATTGCATCTGATGGGTCTTCATCTAAGTCGACTGATAATATGTCATAATCATCAGGGAGATCAAGATTATTGATGATTGCTGCTCGGGCCATATTTCCTCGTTTACTTTTGCACTCTCGAGCGAAATGTCATTCTCCTCCACAGATATAGCACCTGCACTTTGTACTGCGTGGTTTGTTTTTATTTTTGATAACTCGGACATGTGAATCATGTGGTTTGCCCTTGTAATTTTTGGATTTTCGTAACCCGTACTTCTTCTGGTGATTATAGTATCCTGGTACTGAGATTTTTCGGCATATGGAGAGGTCTTTCACTCCCCTCTGAATCGCTGCCTTCTTGCATAGATCTGCTAAATATTGATAAGTGAATTTGATACGAGGCAGGACTCCAACAGTGTTACCTGGATGTCGTTCTTTGAAGGCTTTCTCTACTTCCTCCCCGAGTAGTGGTGGCATCTTCTTGAAGAATTTCTCTGATAACTCGGAACTTATATACATTCTCCCGGATTTAGCGGCCAGGACTTTATAGTCATTCATGTATTCAAACATGTTCTTGATTTGATCACATGTCAGTCGTTCCAAGTCTAAATATGCTCGGTTTTGTTCTTCGGTGGATCCTTGATACGGGTCTTCAAGGGTAATAATTCGTCGAACCTGTGATAAAACATTTTGCGGATCATTAGCAATATTAACAAGTGCTTCATATTCGGTTTCAAAGGCCATGCGCCATTGTATCCATGTTTTTTTTTTTCGACTTCTCCGAGCAGATTTTCTATGAACAGAACTTTGGCGCGGTTGTCGGTAAATTGTTTTTCATTGATCAGATTGAGGGTAATAGATTCCTATCGGGAGATTACATCATCGTATAAAGAAAAATCATCCAGAAGTATTAGGAGAACGCCTTGATTGTTGTGGGCCGATGGTAAAGTCCACATATTTTGTTGGAATGATTTGCGAAAATTAGAAGTTTTTGGTTTATAGTACTGGAATGGGTAAGATGAGGAAGCATCAGGGTTAGCTGAAAGGGATGTGGCTGGGGGATAATTAACAGGGCCCATGACCAGTTCATTTGGAGGTAAATAATTGGAGGAAACTGAGGCAAATAGATTTTCAGCTTTAGCGGCCATCTTTCTTAGTTGAGGATAATCAAGTTCAGCCAATTGATCTTCCAGTACATAGCAGGTTTGGGTTGGAACAATTTGTTCTGGTTTTTCATGTGTAGGAAGAGCTTGAAAGGGTATACCTGAGTTCGCAAGTAATCCTGTTGGAGTTACAAGAGTTCGCAGGCAACCCACCCAACCCACCCGAGTTTCGTGATTGGGAGAAATGGTATCGGTTAATGGCGTGGGAGGTGATGGAGGTGTAGGATCATATGGGGGTACAGTATCATCCCAACCAGTTGGATGAATGGAGGAAAAGGGTATGGAAGCATAATAGCCATGCCCTTTTCCTCCATTCAACCAACTGGTTGGG
>NW_021319822.1:514703-519415 GCF_001605985.2 Dendrobium catenatum | reverse complement strand
ATGAACATAAAAAGAATATAAAGATCTATCAATCATTATTGCTTAGGAAGCTTCTCCCACTCCTTTTAATCATTGCTTGGGCTCTTTTGCTTGGGGAAACTTCGTCAAGCACAGAGAACCTACACGATAGCTCAAGCATGCAGTGCCCAAGAGAGCAAGCTTCGTCGCTACTCTCCCACCTCAACCCTGCATGGTGGTCTCGCTTGTCACCTGCTCAGGGGGAACTACAACTGCTCCTTGTCTCGCGCCACCTCTTCGTCTCAGCTAGGATAAGCATAATAACTATAAATAAATTCCTAAAATACCCCAAAAGTTACACATGCACCATAAGTTTTCCACCAATCAAATAAGTTTTTCATTAATTTTAACCTCCAATTAGGATGCAGGACCATTTTGGTCCATGTTATAAGGGTCTAGACTCTAGAGACTAAACTGGCCTTTTTTACATGGTTTGGGATCATTTTTTTCCTTCGCAAATAATAGGGAGAACATTTTAGTTATTTTCTCCATAAATTTGTTGTTACGATTAACACAACAATAAAAAGTAGAGGTTAATAGCGTAGCAGGATGTAGAAAATGTGGAAGGTGTGGTAAGAAGAATATGGTGTGAGATTTTAATAAGAAAAAAATTGATGGCATGTATGTAAACCAATTTTATAAATATTATTTAATCAAACAGTATTAAAATTAACAAACTTTCTCAATGCTTCCTAATGTTTTAAATGTTAATGTAAATGCATTTCAAAGGATGAGTTTCACATTTACACTGGTGGAACAAGGGTGGTGTTGAGCATGACCTTTGCCCGAAATTTTGGGATAAATCCTCTAATAATTATGAATAGCATGAAAATTTCACCCTTAAATTCTTAAGTAAATATCTATACTATAGACTCCCACCTTCTCAAATTATACGAAAGCATGAAAATTTCACCCTTAAACCCTTTAGTAGCTATGAAATCAATCCATTAACCTTGGAAAATTCTTTTGACTCCCTTCTCACTTAACCCCGATCCTACACCATTGCATATATATATTAGATATATATAATATATATAATATATATATATACCTCAAAATGAGAAATTATAGGACAGGATTTCTAAAGATTTATTCTGAGAAATAGCATTTCAATTTTTATTTTCATACTATCTATTTTATCTTTTTATGACGTTTTTAATATATTTTATTTCTTCATCATCTTTCCATTTTGGTGCATCCCTTTTTAACACCTAGTAAGGGTAATAAGGCATATAAGAATCGAAAAAACAAAGTATTATGAAGGCTATGCAATCAAACATTTAATCATATAACAAATCTTTGTCCTCCACCACCAGGTTAGTTTAAATGAAATGACAGGTAAGTTTGGAGAATGCCTACCTTTGCTGTGATTCAACTTCATGCCTGAATGGTTCTTTCCAGCAGCAAGTTTACGAGATCTATCAGCATCCAGCTGTACCCTATATTCTCTCATCATTCTGTCCTTGTCAGCTTCAAGCTCACCTTTCTTGAGTTCTTCCTCCTACGTCAAAATAAGAACATGAAATAACATGCAGATAACAAAGCTGCGCCTACGGAGGCCAAGAAAATGATAGTCTAGTGATCAAATTTCGTTTCTAAAACAAACCATGCTTAAGCTCACTAATTAGTGGCAGGTACTTGCTTTTTATAAATTTATTAAAAATAAAGAGAAGAAGCCATATTGACATAACACAAACTATAGAAAAGTAAAATTAAAAGAGCATTGCCCATTCAATGAGAGCTGAAATACAGATTAAGATGGCAGTTAGTAAAACAGAAAATTATAGGTTTAAAAACCAAGACGGAGATTAAACTAAATACAAAGTGCAAGATCACATGCCAACCTGGTGAACTGTAGGTTTCTCCATGCACTAGGTAGTTTCAAATGAATTGAGGACGATATATTAAAATGGCAAGTAGAAATGACTTTGAAACTCACATACAAATGAGTTAATTACCAGTACACAATGTAGCAAACAACATGCCGAGATCAACATAGGATGGAATAGAAGAAGGCAGTTGGCTAAACTCAAATGAGATTTAAAGAAAGAAAAGCAAACACAAAATGCTAGTCCAAATGCCAACCTTCTTAATGTAGCTTTCTCCGTGCACAAGATGGTTTCTAACGAACAAAGGATGATCTACTAATGTGTCAAATAAAAATGATTTTTAAAACTCACATACTGGAAATCACAACAGCACATGACCCAGTAAAAAATAGACAAGGGAGAGAAAAGATAGGAAAAAGAATTCCAGTAAGTTCTTTTACGTGTAATTATCATCTGTTATAGAACGACGGACTTTAAGGGAGAATGCAGGGACATGTCTTTAAAGTTTCCTAAATTATACAATAAATTGCGTCCCCAACTCCAATACACAAAAATAATAATAATAATAATAATTAAGATAAATTTCTATCCTAAAGCTATTTGATTTTCCTACAAAATTGGTTCAATCATTCAAGCTCAGCCCAATTTCATTTAAACACTCAAGCTATTGGAATCCTTCAGTAAAACTTTCACTTCGAGTATACCATATAACTCTAAATCCCTACATAATCAGCTAACAAAAAAACCTTGGCATATTTTCCACTCCTCATAGCAATAGTTGTTGAGGCCCTGAATGCGAAACCTTGGCCCACATGTTGTCCCTTTCTAGATCATAAAGGCAACCGCAAATAGAATCATGCTAACATCCTTCTCCACCGCCATTACCTCATCTCGCCTTTCCTCCTAACGATTATGCCCAACAGTCGCATTTTCTTGGTTGTATTACCTCTTATGTTCAGTTTTCTTTCTTTTGTGTTATGAATCATCACAAAGTTTTTTTTTTAATTGTGTTGAGGGTTCACGTTATAAGAAAATTTTCATAAATGAATTTTAAAGTAATAGTTGTGTTACTTAGAATAACTATGAGTATATTACAACAAGAAAAGTAAAAAAACTGTAAGTACATCATAAAATGAACTGGGTACACGATAAGGGTTATATTAAGAAATAATGCTTAAACGTGCTGGCCGTTCACAATGGGGTTCATATTATGAATCTTTAGTGAGATTGATTGAACATTCTTCCAATAATTGATGTACATGGTATGGTGATTGAGGATTACACAAGCTCCAAACAAAGAGTTAAGGCATGCGTATTATTAGAATTATTTCAATATTTTGAATTTGCATTTAGCCTAAATTTAATAAAATACGTACTTGGAATTACTAATGAATTATCACAAACATTGCAAAAAAAAAATAAGATTGTGAATGTTATATCTTTGTTACAAATATCTAAAAGAATATTTTTTGTGAAACTGCACAACAAAGTATATTTTTTGTGAGCAATATAACATTTGTTATTCCTCGTATAAAGGATAAATAAGTAGCTAATGGGCATACCCGTCATAGACTTCAAGACATAAAAAATTTGTTGAGAGGTTTGATGGAGAAAATAAAGAGAATAAGGAGGATCTATATATGATACTTATTGACTCAGAGAAAGCATATGATAAAGGTCCAAACAAAGTCTCTGAAAAGTTCTATAAAAGAAATGAGTTAATAACGCTTATATTCAAGTCATTAAGGATATTTATATAAGAGCTATTACTTGTGTTCAAACACAAAGTGGTTTGACCAAGTATTTTCCTATTTTAATTGAATTACATCGACGGTTAGTTTGAAGACCATATTTTTTGCTTAAGTCATGGATGTTATTACTAGACATTCACAAGAGGATGTACCTTGGTGTATGCTTTTTGCTAATGACATTCTTATTGTTGATAAGACTAGAGAGAGAGAGTTCATGAAAAACTTGAATTATGGAGGTAATCTTAGAGTCTAAAGATTTTTGTTCGAGCAGATTAAAACAGAATACATAGTGTAATTTTGGTTTTAATAGATCTAGTGTTGTGATGGTGAGATTGCGAGACCAAGTTATTAAAAAGGGTGCATGTTTTAGATATCTCTAATCTATTGTTCAAAGCGATGGTGAAATAGATGAAAATATTATAAGTAGAGTTTAAATTGTATGGTTGGAGTGAAGGAATGCATCAGGACAGTTGTCTGACAGAGAAAGGTAACCCTCAAAATTAAGGAAAATTTTTATAAGATGTTGATAAGACCTACAATGCTTTATGGCGCAGAATGATATCCATTAAAAGAAAAGCATAAAATTAAGTTAAGTGTTGCATGGATGAGGATGCCTAGGTGGATGAATGGTTTTATACTTAGAGACAGAATGTGAAACAAGTATATACGTGAAAAGTTGAGTTGCTCTAGTGGCAAATAAGATTAGAGTGAGTCTCTTTAAATGGTTTGGTAACATTAAATGTCAACATTACGATAATCATGTTCAAAGTTTAAATATATGCAATTGAGTATTAACTAGTTTTTCGTCCATGAGATGAGGCGTAAGACTTAAGGCGTTTTGAGGCACAAACCTGAAAATCTAAAAATTACGTAGAGTAAAATAAAGTTTAAAAATAATTTTTTTCTGTAATAACCAAATAATATGTTAAAAGATGGCATATTAACTTTTTATTGAACTAAGAAGTAACAAATTGGCATACATATGAAATAAAAATTGCACAAGACGTAAAGTGAATGCAGATAAATTGCGTGAAATAAAATTGAAATCTAAACATCAAAAAGAGAAAAATAATATAAAATATAATATTAGCATAAAAATATCATATAACATCAT
>NW_021319822.1:473640-509084 GCF_001605985.2 Dendrobium catenatum | reverse complement strand
GCTTGTACTTTTCTTTGAAATAAATTTGAAAGGGAGTCATTTTAATTTGAGTTCTTCATTTAGGTCTAGGGGCATTACAGAGTAGTATAGAAACAACAATTGAGAGAAATTGAATCAATACCGGAGACTTAGGAAATTATTTATTGGTGTAAAGTGTAAGTATTGAATCCTGCATGTTTAATTAAAAATGGATGAATTTGGAATAAAATTTCTTTTCATTTTAATTAGTTGAAAGTGTTGTTGTCATAGCTGATGGAAAGAGTTCTAAAGTGGCTATGATCCACAACACAATAGAAGTAGTAGCACCAAATTTGATGATGCAATTTGTTGGGCTGCTAGCACAATTTAGAAGAGAAGCTCATATCAGAATGTGAGGTGCAAAAGGACATTAGATAAATCATTATTTACAATAATTTTTAAGGCTAAAACCTCCTTATTTTAAGGATCTATAAATCCTCAGGCTGTAGAGGATTGTTTATTAAGATTGGATAAATCATTTTGTGGGATGTAGTAACTTGAAGGAAGGAAGGCACCTTAGCAATATTTCTTCTTAATTGAGAAGCCGAGTGTTGGTGGGTAGGCCAAAAAATGGAAAAAGGTTTTAGTTGGATGAATGCTGAGATCTACTTGGAGGAGTTTGTGGAGACATTTAGAGATTGGTTTGTTCCACCCACTATGAGGAAACATACACAGGAGCAGTTTTTAAGCTAGTACAGGGGAGTAAATAAGTGATACTATATGAAGCTGAGTTTATAGCTTTAGCTTGGTATGCGCTCAATTAGTTAGTACTCAAGAGAAGAAATGTTATCATTATCTTAGAGGATTGGGAGATATTATAAGGAATGCTGAGATCTACTTGGAGGAGTTTGTGGAGACATTTAGAGATTGGTTTGTTCCACCCACTATGAGGAAACATACACAGGAGCAGTTTTTAAGCTAGTTCAGGGGAGTAAATAAGTGATACTATATGAAGCTGAGTTTATAGCTTTAGCTTGGTATGCCCTCAATTAGTTAGTACTCAAGAGAAGAAATGTTATCATTTTCTTAGAGGATTGGGAGATATTATAAGGAATCCATTGATATAATTTTATATTTTAGATTTTATTGAATTAGTAAAGTGGGATAAATTTATAAAAATGATTTCACAGCATTGCAGTAAATATGGGATGCCAGTAGGAGAATATTTGGAAGAAGCCTTCCAAGAAAATAGTTAGTGGAGTGCAACCTAGATTTGGTGGTAATGGAGAGTCTAAGAAGGAAAGTTCTATAATTTCTATTAGTGCTAGTGGATCTATATCTGTTGGGAATGTCCCCTTGTGTGGATTTCTCTATAGAAGGAACTCTAGTAGATGCTTCAACTATACCAGTTAGTATTTTCGTTGTGTCAGTCAGGTCACAAGATAGCTCAGTGCCCCTAGAATAAACTAAAGGTTAGATCTGATCAAGCCGGAGGTAGTTAGAGGCATCCATCAGCAGTGGCTCCTTCAAGAGATATTAGTGAATGGACAATAGTACGTATTGGAGAAAGTTTAATGGAAGGCTATTAAGAGCATATGGAGAGTCTACAACATTGGTAGTATCCCTCCTATTCAGCCCAAAGTTTATATTTTGACCTAGCAAGAGGCGAAGGAACCTCCATATATGATAATAGGTATGTTTTCTATTTCAGAATAGACTTATAGTATTCTTTTTATTCAGGTGTTAGTCATTCTTTTTTGTCTGAGCATATTCTAGGTGATCTAAGTTTGCCTCTCCTTCGGTTATGTCCTGAGTTGTATGTTATGTTTCCTACAAGGAATTTGATGTTTTTAAATAAAGTCTATTTGTGCGAGTTTGATATTTCTGGTAGGAAGTTGGTAGCAACCTTGATTATATTGCCTTTGAAGGAGTTTGATATTATGGTTGGAATATACAAGTTAAGTAATATCAAGCTCAGATTTATTATAGAAAGAAGAAAGTGAGTTTAAGCATGGATGATGAAGTATTTTATTTTCTAAGAACTTGAAGTATTATGACTTCTTTAGTTTATGTACTCCAAGTGGATAAAACATGGCGAAAAAAAGTTATTTATTCTTAGCTTATGTGAGAGACTCAAGTAAGTTAATTGAAGACATTGCTAATATTCTAATGGTGAAGGAGTTTCGTGATATTTTTCCTAGGATGTTGTGTGGGTGAGAGATATAGAGTTTTATATTGAAGTGGTGCCAAGTACTTCTCTGATATAAAAAACACCTTATAAAATGGCACCAAGAGAATTGCAGGAGTGTAAAGTGCAATTATAAAAGTTATTAGAGAAAGAATTCATTAGGGCAAGTGGATCTCTGTGAGGAGCTCCAATATTACTTCTGAAGAAGAAGGATGGATCAATATGGGTGTGTAGTTATTATAGAGAGTTGAACAAGGTGATCATGAAAAATAAATACCCACTGCTAAGTATAGATGATTATTTGATCAACTATAAGGATCAACTATATTTTTTAAAATTGATTTAAGACCAGGCTATCATCAGTTAAGGGTGAAGGATGAGGATGTTGCAAATACAACATTCAATACTAATTATGGGGAGTATAAATTTCTTGTGATGCCATTCAGTCTAGCAAATGCACTATATATTTTTATGGATATGATGCAAAAGATAATCAATGAATATTTAGACTAGCTTATTATTATATTATTTAATGATATTTTTGTATATTAAATGTTTGAAGAGGAGCATGCTATCCATCCAAGATTAACTCTAGAGACATTGAGACAACAAAGATTATATGCTAAATTTTTGAAATGTGAATTTTGATTCACTTGTAGCATTTTCGGGGCACATGGTAAGTAAAGGGGGAATTACTATGGATCCTTAGAAGGTGTAGGCTATGGTGGATTGGACAAGGCTATCGTCAATGATTGAGATTCAAAGTTTTCTTGGTTGGTGCGATATTATTGGAAGTTTGTCAAGGGAGTTTCTCAAACTTTTGTTCCTTTGATAAGACTAACCTAGAAGGTTATACCATTTGATTGGACGCTAGAGTGTGAAGAAAGTTTCTTAAATTTAAAAGAATATTTGTTGTTAGCCCTTATACTGATTATTTCATTGAGTATAGAAGGATTTCTAGTATATAGTGATGCATCCTTGAGAAAATTGGGGTGTGTGTTTCAGAAAAATGGGAAGGTGTTGGCTTATGCTTCTAGACAGTTAAACCCATATGAGAAGAATTACCTTACTCATGAATTTGAATTAATAGCCATTATTTTTGCATTAATGATTTGGAGGCATTATATGTATAGTGTTTGATGTGATATTTATACTGATCATCAAAGTTTAAAATATATCTTTACTCATAAAGAGTTGAATATGAGACAAAGAATGTAGTTGGACATGATCAAGGACTATGATTATGATATCATCTATCAACCTAGGAAAGCAAATATTATTATAGATGTGATGAGTAGGAAGTCAGTAGGGCAACAGTTAACTTGCAGAGTTTTAAGAAAGCTTTGATTTGGGAAATAAAAATGTTGGAACATGAATCAGTGTTTCTTGTAGATATGTTTGATGGGGTTCTTTACAAGGTGTTTATTCAACCTTCATTACAAGATAAAATTAAAGATGACCAAAAAAGCATATGAAGGATATTTGAAAGTGGTAGATCAAATTCAATCTTAGAAACGACCTGATTTGAGTCCATATAATCAAGGTGTTATTTTATTTAGGAAGAGTTTGTGGGTTCCTCCTGGTGGTGATCTAAAGAGAGAGTTTTACATGAGCCCATTATTTTGATTACATCATTCATCTAGGCAGCAATAAGATATACCATGATTTAAAGTGCAAGTTTGGTTTCCAGGATTGAAGTGAGAGGTAGGCAAATTTGTCTCTAAATATGAGACTTGTGAGAGGGTAAAAGCTCAGCATAGAAAACCAAGTGGTTTACTACAGCCATTATCTATCACTAAGTGGAAATGGGAAGAAGTTACCATAAATTTTGCTATGGGATTCTTGAGATTAAGGCAAGGTCATGATGCATTTTGCGTGGTTATAGATAGACTAATTAAGTCTATTTATTTCTTGCTAATGAGGCAGACTAACTTTATAGATTAGTTGGCTTATCTTTATGTCAAGAAAATTATCAGGTTGCATGGAATTCATATAATTATTATTTTTTATCATGATGGAATATTCATTTTAAGGTTACGGAAGAGTATTCATGAAGGTTTGGGGACAATTGAATTTCAGTATAGCCTTTCATCCCCATACCGATGGGAAATCTAAAGTAGTAATTAAATTTTTAGCATATCCATTAAGATTCTATATTTTAGGTTTTTGTGGAAGCTAAGAAGATCACATTTATGTGATTAAGTTTACTTATAATAATAGTTTCCAACCAAGCATTGGCATCGCTCCGTATGAAGATTTATATGAAAGAATATGTGGGACACCATTATTTTGGGAGGAGCTTGGTTAAAGGAGTTTAACAAGTTCTAAGCTAGTGGATAGTGCCACTAAAAAGAGTAGACTAATTAAGAAAAGATTGGATGCATCTCAAGATAGGCAGAGGGAGTATTTTGATCCTAAGCATAAGTCTTTTGAATTTCAATTTGGGGATTTTATTTTCTTAAAGTTAGTCCTATAAAAGGAATAAGAATATTTGGGAAAGAAAGTATGCTAAGACTTCACTACATTGGACCATTTGAAGTAATTGAATGAATTGGTAGTCTACTTATAGACTAGTTCTACTATATCTAGAAGAGTTTAAGAGTTTTGATGGTAGCACTGCGGTGTAAGAGGTTGTGGAACCAAGTCATTAGGTTGAATTAATATTTTTTTTAAAAAATAATAAATATCTAAAATCACTAATGCCAATCCAAACACCCAGTAAGTTTCCGAGGAAGAAATGAGAGAAGAGGAATGAAAGTGAAGGAAAAGGAGAATATTTAAGGTCCAAAATCTGATTTTCGTTCGTCCAATTAGTTAGGAGAATTATCGGGCTCAAGATAGGAAATCCATACCCAATTTCTATTTTCAATTCTGATGTATATAATGAAAGATATGCATTTAAAAAGTATTTTTCTTAACTTTAAAAAAGATTTTACCGTGTAACTTTTAGTGTATTATTTTATTCTCTGTTCTTAACAATTTGGATATAAGAATGTAAAATTTCATTGGTCAGTTTATTATGTATATTATTTTGGAAGATAGTAGTTTTTCTGAATTGTAGTACAATTAATAAAATATAATAGTTTAGCTTTATACACAACCTTTGTGAAATTGATAAAGTTTTGAGTTGTGTTAGAAATTGATACAAATTGACATATAATGCTATTTTATTAGAAAGTTCAAATGCACACTACATTGCATTATCATGCATTTCTTGATATGGAGTTTCTGAAATGGAAAACAAAAAAACTCTAAAAAATCTTTGTTTGGGCTCAAGGTGGAAATGCTATGTTTTGGAATACTATGTTTTGGCTCTGAATTAGCTCTATATTGGAATTCTATTTTATTTGAATTTTGCTCTGCTCTGCATCTATATTGAATAGGTGGGAGGTGAAAGAGTTGGGAGTTATAAGGGGCATCATTACACATGCATTCTATATTTGTAAGTGCATTCATCTACCTAAAAATTTAAGTTAAACAATATTTCTTTTGATTATATTTTAATCTCTTTAAACATTATGTATTGAATTCTATTATGGGAAACAAGGTTGACCTATTAAGTTATATAGTCCCTCTATTGTTATATCCTTTCATGTAAAGGTAAACTTTCTATTGAGTATGTCCATTTTGATTGGAAGCAGAAGGCCATATTTAACAGGTATTTATGATTTTGTAGCCAAGATTGCATTCATATTTTTGTTGGAAGTATTAGAATATGGACTTTTATAAATGATTATTTTGGAAAGTGAATTTATTGCTTATGTGCTCTGAATAACTATTTTATAGATTCTTGATGTTTAGTTGGCTTTGGAGTATATGAATTTATTGAGGATGATAAATTTATATGCATAAGAAAGTAGATTCAAATTCCTCATTTAGGTCTTGAGTCGTTACAATGAATTTGTGAAAAAATAAGAAATCCACGCAGTAGCAATAAAATTTAGAAAATAGTTGAACAATAAGATATAGAAGCAGCAAAATGGTGCAACACATAAATAATAAAATCGGTAAGCAAGAAAATTTGTAAATTAGTAGATTAGTAAATCGATATGGAGGTTGAATCAATAAGCAATAAATAATTCTTCCCAAGTCACACTCATAGTAGTAAAGAAGATGTATGAGTCAATAAACCAAAAATATTTATGAAAACTATCAGAATCTATAACAATATAGTATAATCAAATATGTATACATATGAGGATCAATCATTCTATATTAATATATGCTTAGTATCTTATATCACTTGCTCAATATCGCGTGCTCAGTTTAGAAATCATGTGTTCAATAACAATAAATTAGTATATAGTGAATCAATAATAGTAACCATGAGATTGATTAGTAGTGGTATCAATAATAATGTCAATATCATCATTAACATTATTAATATTCATATCATTAATAATATCGATATCCTTAAACCAATGATAATAGTAATAAAACAATGCAACAACAATAAAATATAAATTCGTACAATAACATTAATGATACAATAATAGTAGCGCATTAGCGTGCATTCAAGGAGTCATGTTAAACTTGAAAGGAGTTTTGGCTTGTGAGGTGTTTTTCTAGTGGTTAATATTTAGTAATCAGTAATCATTGGCTTAGTAAACATAGTCGTTACTCCTTTACCATTAGCATAGTAATAACTCTTAATTAGTGTATCATGTGAATAAGTCAAGGATAACATTAAATCATAGTATTTAAAGGAAAGCCCGTCAACCCACCATCCTGTACATGTTAGTTAGTTTTCAACCAACGTTAGTAAAACCAATCTTTACTTATCATCACACATACTATTATTAAAATATTATAACAGTAATAGCAACCATCTTTTACTCAATAGCATGCTTATATTCATTCATAATGTTTGTATTTACATTATGTCCATATTAAAATACCAAAATTTATATTATGTATAAATCATACAAAATATAATAACTTTCATTTTATCTGGTAAAATCACACAATGAATTAGTCTAAATATCTAGAGTAATTAATATTATAACATATTCAAAGTTATGCAATCGAAGTTCACTAAATCTAAGAAGATATAATAAATTCAACTTAAAAGAAATTAAATTGTCGAAATCAAAATCTTTTAAAATAAATATAACATAACAGTCACCCACCATAATCTAAGTGATTTTCATAAAAGCGATAAAATAGATAGGAGGCCAAAACAAAAATTCCTCTTACCTCTCTCCTCTTTTCCTCCCCCTTCTCCTTATTTCCTTCTTCGGCCAGTAGATGTTGGTAGTGAAAATAAAAAATAGTAAAAATAAAGACAGAAGAACACATAATTTTATAGTGGTTCAGTCCAACTAGATCTACGTCCACTCCATGATGACTCCTTCATTTATTGCACTATATCAACATGACTCTCCTTTCGCTACCTCAACAAAATGAAAAAGCCCTTAAAATAGCCTCTATTCCACTAACCCCAGTGCGGTAGAGTACCATCATTATTTCTCACCGTCTTGGTGATGACAGAGTACCAACATCCCTTATCACCCTCCTAATGACGGCAGAATACCGATGTCCTTTCTCACCCTCCTGGTGACGGTTGAGTACCAACATCCTTTCTCACCCTCCTAGTGACGGTAGAGTACCGACGTCTTTTCTCACCCTCCTGGTGATGGTAGAGTACCAATATCCTTTCTCACTCTCCTAGTGATGACAGAATACCGAATATTCTCCAAAGATCTTCTCTCATGAGTCTTCAAAGAAGTAGGACAAAGATTTGAAGAACCTATAAAGAGATTCTTACCTTTAGGCAACCTTATGAACCCCTTACTAATTCCACTTGCCAGATCTCTCAATCCTCACTCCCCCAAAACTCTCCTAAAATACTCTCACTCTCACTCTGAAGAAAAAAATTGCAAAAGCGTTATAGACAGATAGTTTATAGGACTCTTTTATATGAAATACTAGAAAAACTATCCATAAAATTAAAAAGTTCAAGTTGAACGTACTTGGATCATATAATACGATCTTATTTCATACGTACGAACAGTTTAAAAAAATCTTTGTACAATCTTGTACGAACTAATTTTGAACTCTAGCAATTGTATGTATGAACTGACATCGTACTGTACAAACAGTTCAAAAAATAAATAAGTTCGTCTGGCACGATTATGTACGAACCCATTTCGTACTATGATCGTGGTCTATACGAACCCTACATCATATAGTAAGAACTAGTTAAATTAAATAATGCTTCATATGGTATAAACATGGATGATCCCATTTCGTACTATAGACGTCGTCTATACGAAACTAATTTTGTACAATACGAATAGTTCAAAAAGTTTCCTATTTGTATGGGATGAATTAGTACGCACCCATTTCATACTCTGGACGTCGTCTGTACAAAACTAATTTTGTACAACATGATCAATTAAAAAAATGGTGAGTTTGGGATGAACTGGTACATATCCATTTCGTACTCTGGAAGTCATATGTACAAATCTAACTTTGTTTTGTACGAGCAGTTCAATCAAAAATTTCCAAGACATGATTCGATTAACTTCTTTCTGGATGAACACTCAAGTTAAATCATCCAGTATAATTCCATATTCATACAGTACGATTAGTTTTAAAAATACAAGTTTAATTTTGACTCACTCCCCTAGTGTGTGTGTGCATGGTTACCCAATTACAATCACACATTCTCTCAGACTCAAGAAAAATAAAAAAAAGGTACAGACTTTAATTACAAGAAACCCTAATCTAATCTATCTTGAAGTCTTCGGTAGTCTGAAATATGATTTTCTTGAAAAGTTAGTACACATAAACAACACAAACTTAATTTTTCTAATATGTGTTAGGAGAAATAGTAATCAACACAATAATATTTTGGTATCATCAAAAACTCACATGATATGAAAGCATAGTTTTGAAAATTAAGTTACAATAATATATATAGCACCATAGTATAACTACCCCAGCACCATAGTGCAGCATGTTGAATCTAGAATTACTATAGATAAGAGAATTCAATATCACACATATAACTTTTGGTGCCACTCTCTTGAAGGCCCAATGACGCAACATCACAAGCTCAATGGTGTAGTGCTCTAATTCAAATAAAAGTTAAAATTTTTAATTTTAAAATCATTTTCAAAAAATTGGGTTGTTAAGTCAAGACCTTGATGCGACGACACTGTCAAGCAGATAGGAGGAAAAGAATTGAGCATCGTAGTTTTCCAAACTTGACACTGCGGTACTGCGATTGAGATAGACAAATTTCTTTCACATTTTTAATTAAGGGTTGCGTCTTTTGGTGGTTTTGGAATATTTTCTCTTTATTTGTTCAAAGAGAATGGTGTAATAGAGAATAGAGATAGAGAGTGAGAGAGAAGAGAGATATGTTCAAAGTGAATTTATTGGTGTGGATCCATATTTTTTTTTCTCGATTTTAGTTTTTTTCACGTTAAATCTTCATGCTCCTTCTTTCTACTGTCATTTTTTCTTTCTTGTTTATATATATTTGATGTTTGGTTTACTTCCCCAACAAGTGCATCTATGTTATAGCTTGCTATGAATAATTATAATTTGTTATGAATCTCATGAATTAAATGGAATATTTATATATGAAATTTGGAATAATTATTCTAAATTTAAAAATTTTGTATGATGGCACTACGATGTTGTGTGCTAAAGGAATGTCACATTGTAAGTACTAGGGTAGTACATTGGCATCGAGAGTTGTCACAACAATGCTCAACTCTTTAATTGGAGAAATTATTGAGAGTGTGATGATTTAGTGTCACGATGCTTGGACATAATGGATAAGGTAGGGTTAGATTTAAGTGTTTCTTTCTCTCTAGAGTAATAATGTTGTGATTATCACTGCCACACTAATGGTAGCACTATGGTGTTGGGCATTGTGGAGCAGAATAAGATATTTTGTTTTAGTATAAGTTATCCATGTCCTATTTCATTTCCTATTTGTTGGAAGAGAGTAAGAGAGTGCTCTGTAAAAAAAGGAAGGGAGAGAAGTAGAGAGAGAAGACGGATATTTTAAAGGCTTCGAAGTCGAATTTGACATCAAGGCTATCATAGAAATTGTTCGTCTTGGGGTAGGCAATTAAAAACTTACTTTAGTCTTCAATTTAAGAAAAAGTGATTCTTGGGGTGTTGAATTTTCATTGTATAATTTTTAGTATTTCATAAAATACTTGAATTTGATTTGATTAACAAGAATATTGTAGATTCATCGAGTATGTTAAATTCAATAATATTTTGTTCATATATGATAATTTGGTGAATATTTTGATGTAATAAGAATTATACTTTACAATGATACTAAAACTTATACTTTCTGGTGATTTCGTAAATTATGACTATTTATGACAATGATCATGTTCAATAATTTAGTATATTTGAAACATGAATCTTTAAGCAAGTTATTTTCAGTATTATCTCATGGAAATGCCACTACCTTAATAACTAGCAAATATTGCTTAGTGCTTTCCATATAAAGTTGCAAGTATTGCTACTTCATGCTCTACATATAAATTATTCTTACACGTTCATATTATTACTTGTCTATAGCATGGTGAAAAGGAGGTTGGAGGGGAATCGAAAGTGGTATATATAAGATGTGTGGCAATGTGAAACTGTTGTCCTCTATTTTTCCTTGTGATAGGTGAGAGATGAATGTGATGTTATAAGAAGGTTTTCCATCCATCTATATATATAGCAGATGAGAGAGGAATGTGAGATTATTTTCCTCCATTTGTCCTTGTGATAGATGAGAGATGAATGTGGAGTTATAAGCAGGCTTATCCTCTATTTGTAAGGATGACACATGAGAGATGAATGTGAAGTTATAAATAGGCATGTGGAGGAAGAAGAAGAAATTGAGAGAAATTGGCTTGCATACATGCATTGCATAAAATCATGCTATATGAATCATTCAAAGCATGTTATGTGAACCATATTGATAAATGTACAAGCTTCAATTTGAGTTAAGTAATAATGGTATTATAAGAGATGCTACAGCAAAATGAAACATAATATAAAATGTGAAACTGACATGACAGAATAATAAGAAAGCTATAATGTTAGAAATGCTTTTTTGTAAGTCACTTTAAGTAAATGGATGCCATATTTATATGATTTATATGTTCACTAATATATTTATATATGCAACGTCTCTTTTTCATATATGATAAGTTTTGAAGCAAATTGTTATTGAATATAAATTGAATGCTTTAGTGAGTTTTTAGTTGTCTGCGGAATAATGTAAAGGAAAGAGTTTTTTGGGTAGATTCATATAAAATATAAAAGTCCTCTCAATTTGTAAATTTTATGTTCTAGCTTGGTTAATACAATAATAGATATTATATCTTGGATGTGAAATGTTAAAAGAATTTTGTAATATCATGATTGTAATATAAACTTTTTTGCATGTAATAAAATAAGATGTTATTCCAATTTCTGTTGTTTAGTGGCTCTCTATGTAATGAATTTTTTAGGTTCTAATATCAATACATCCAACTTGATTCTAGGACATCACAATTATAACACAAAGAATGCAATTTACAAGACATATTACAACATATATTAATTGAGAAATTGATAAAAACCGCCCCTATTAAATTGTATGTGATCATGTGTAGCTTCCGAAAGATATTGCAGTTGTGCTCATTTGACATAGCATTTTAGAAATTAATTTATAGTCGCATTGAAACTAAATTCTTACTATAAACTAAGAACAACATACATATGAGATAGTAAATGTGCAAACTCTTCAAGAACATCCAAATTCAAACCCTTCTCACTGAATAATATTGCTTGAATAATGTTCAAATCTTTTCGAAACCTTACTCAAACTTTATTCGAACCTCATTTTCCATATGGTCGAAACTTTTTCGAACTATAATTGAATTTTATTTGAACCTTGATAAAACCTTATTCAAATCATGACTGAAAGTTACTTGAAACTACTTCGAATAGGATTTTTACCCTGATCGAACTTACTTGAAAATAACAATTAGTTTCAAACCATATTCAAATAAGGTTCGAATCAGATATAAATAAGATTTGATTATGATTTGAATAATATTTGATTGATTTGCATTCCAAGCAGGTTATATGATAGCTCACATCATTCTTTATATATATATTAGAGTGCATATGATATTTTTAAATATAAATAATCAAACACATAACATTACTGACCTCGAACAACTAGGCATGAAGATGGAAACTTTTGAAATTTTGTCACGCTGGAAAGAAGAAGGGTTGATCGACTTCTGCTCAAAAGCTCACATGATTGCTTGCTCAAGCATCCCTTTAAATTCTATGTCTAAATACCAAGCATAATTTAATTTGAAATGAACATACTTTCTTAAAAAATTATGCAACGCACACATTTAACTAATTTTGAATATTAAGAGACATATAAAGTCCAATTTCGCTGAGAAAATTTATTGAAATTGTTTTATAATTGCAAAAATTTATGTAAAGAACTAAGATGACCTGACTTAAAAAATAGTCAGGATATAATCTAAAGGGTATAGATTTTATTTTATTTTTTTTGAGATTAAGAATTCATTTGGAAGCTTTTTTTATTATTTTTTAAAATAATTTGTAGTAAAAAAGTTTAAATTCTTGTATAAAAATTTGTTTAAAAAAATATAGTGATAGATGAGCCCTCAGACAAGTCAACTTTGATGAGTCATCGGAGATCCTTTCGATGTCCCCTCTTTAGAGATTGTGATTTTATTCTGTAAGGAAGCCGAATGTCGTCCGGAACCAAAATGTGCGACGTCACCTCCTGCTCAGTACACGGCCCGGTACTGCTCGGTATCGCGGCTCGGTACCTGGCTCGGTACTGCTGACGTGACACATTCTGATTGATCTCCGGACGTTAAACTGTGTTTGACATCCACACAAAATAATCTCTATTAGACTTCGTTTGTTTCTTCCTCTCATTTTGTAAAAGGTAATTTTAAAAATAATGATTGTGAAAATGAAATTTTCTGACACGAAAGCAAATATTAAAATGCTTCTCAAAACAGCATTAAAATGAAATTCCCTAAATAATTTTTCTATATAAGCATCTTTTTACACAACTCCTTGACCTATTGGTTGAGAGCTTTGGCTTCCAACTAAGAGGTTCAGGGTTCAAGTCTATATATGCGTTGTGTGTATGAATTTGACTTAAATGACCTAAATGTCCAAAAAAAATATAAGCGTCTTTTTTTCGTTTATAAACAGAAGAAAGAAAAAAATGCTGAAAGAAACAAGACCTTCGAGATTAGCCCGTAGGCGATCCGGCTTACAGGGGTAGGACTAAGAAAGAGTCTCAAAGAAAGCCTAATACGCTGGTAGAATTTTTTGTTTTTTTTCAATAAACATCTCAAGTCCCATCACTTCAAACTCTCCGGTTTCAGGTGTGGGTCGCCGCTCGCAATTAGAGCGTTAATGACGGACAGATACGCGGGATGGGAAGTTCACAGCATGGCGCTTTTAAAATTAACATGCACATATATACTTTCAAATTGATTAATACTTTAATTTGTCCTCTGCGAAGCTTCTTAAGTTCTCGTTGTGACAACAAAGCTAACGACTAGTCGAGAGAGAGAGAGAGAGAGAGAGATGGCCGGAGGAGGAGGAGGAGCGGAGGAGGAGATAAAGCTCGAATACACGCCCACATGGATCGTTGCCTTGGTTTGCACCGTTATTATTTGCATCTCCCTATTCTTCGAACGATTCCTCCATCGGCTCGGCAAGGTGAGTTCTATTCCTCGATTGACCCATCGCTGTTTCTCCGATCTTCTTTTCTCCTTTCTGAAGCCGTTTATGCACAAATATCATCTTAACAGCGGTTCATGCGGAAAAACCAGAAACCCCTATTCGAAGCCCTTCAGAAGATGAAAGAAGGTAGGCATTGCAGCTCTTATTATATTTCCTTGTCTATCTTTGAATTGTATGGTGCTAAGATTCAAGGGAATCGGGTACAGAGCTGATGCTGATGGGATTCATCTCGCTGCTGCTGGTGGTTTTCCAGGGGACGATTCAGAAGATCTGCATTCCGGCTAGCTACACCCGACACCTGCGGCCCTGCAAAGGCGAAGACATAGCCGGCGATGGGGGCGGTGATGACGGTGAAGTCTCCGCCCACCATCGCTCCAAATTCTACGCCGGAGTCCTCGCCGGCGGCCGCCGGCTATTGGCTGGCGGAGGATCCGGCGGAGAGCACTGCGCAAGAGAGGCAAGTTTGCTGCAATTTTCTGTATTTTTTCTCTTGTTTTCATTTTCCCCGTTTTTCTTTTTGTTTTTTGCGGTAACCAAAATTTCAAAAGCAGATGCCTGCACATGTGCACAGGTGGAAATCATAACGTGCGTATTATATGTATATAATTTAAGTGTTTATTAAATGTGTGTCTAATTATGTATTTGTAAAAATATTTATAGAAATATGCATCATTCTACGCACCATGGGAGAAATTAAGGGGACATGTAGCGGCACCTTCTCATCACAACGGACAGTCTTCACCCCGATTAAAGAAAAAATCGGAGCTTGTGAGGATTGGGTCTTTACCGGTGATTTGCAGTTTTAAACTCCTACAGGACAATCTTTGCTTCTATTACAGAGAAAAATCGGAGCCTAGGTTAGAGGACCAGGTCTTTATTGACAATTGATGGTCTTTAAACTCCTACATGACAATCTTTCCTCGTATTACGGAGGAAAACCGGAGCTTCCATTAGCGGATCAGCCTTTATCGGTGATAGGTCTTTTAACTTTTACATGACAGTCTTCTCCCCTATTATGGAGAAAAATTGGAGCATACGTTAGAGGACTTGACCTTTACCACAATTGATGATCTTAAAACTTATACAGGACATTCTTCGCCTTTATTACAGGGGAAAATTGGAGCCTGTGTTAGAGAACCTGGCCTCTAACGGTGATTGACTGTCTTTAGTCTCCTACAAGACAATCTTCACCCCTTTTATAGAGGAAATCGGAGCCTACGTTAGAGGATCGAGTTTTGTCGATGTTGATGACCTCCAAATTTTGTCAGTCCATTTTTCTCTCAATTTATGGGACAAACTGTGTCACAATCCAACCTGACAAGACCCACTGATGGGACAAGTCTTATCGTTTTGAGCTGTAACAGGTGAATCCAAATATCTAGTTTTGAAAAATTTTCAGATTTCATCTTCCAATTTAAACTTTTAAAACACACAACAGACTATAAAGTTACTAAAACATCCACATGACTGAATATAAACTTATCCAGAAAATTTACTTTTCTTTTATTATCAAAATGACATATACAATCACATAACATTGCTATAAACAAAAGCTCTAGAACAGAGTAATCAAACTAGCCTTGACTGTGCAAAAATCAAAAGAAGAAATACCTACTGACTCAAACTAGATTCCTAAAACTGTTACTCAATCGGATCATTTTCTTTCCCAAACCCTTAAAACATATTGCTAAATTATAGTGAGCTAAAACAGTTTAACAGACCATTTTTAACCGATCTAAAATTTTAAATTATTTTATTTATTAAACATTCCTTGAGTATTAAAAGCAGAACTGTGTAAAGAATTAAATGTAGTTATCAGAATTTTAGACAAAATATACAAGCACTTCATATTTCCCCCCCAACAGATAGAGTTCAATAACTCTGAACTTTATGCTTCCCAACTGATAGAGTTCAATATCTATGAGTGATAAAAGAGTTTAACAACTCTGGATAACAAACATAGTTCAATAACTTTGAGTAACAGATGGACTTCAATAACTCTAAAGAAGAATGTAAATATATCATCCGAACAGAACTTCTTCCACCCCTTTTAGATTTTCACAGAATCACCCATTTCAATTAATTAAGCAGATATTTTAGTGAATAACACAAAATGATATATAAAAAATATATTTCAAAATTTGTTAAAATGTCATAATGATAGGTAACATAAAACCCTATTAAGTAAAAATACACATTTTTAGAAAATAACTAAATTATTAAAGATTATGCAAAACACTGTTTTAAATCTTTAATTTTACAATAATATTATTTTTCAAAGTCTAGATTATTTTATATTAAATAAAAATTGTATAAATTCCAAAACCCTTAGTATAAAATTTTCAAAAAATATTCAAATTGTTCCAAATTCAATCTCTATAATATATAAAAAGTTATGCGGTGATAGTTTTATCAATACAAAATTATGTCTGCTTTTTGTAACTAAAATAAAAATTTAATCATTAAATTTAGAGAAATTTCGTATTTTTTAAAACTGAGATCAACATAATATGACTTACTTTGAGACAAATAAATTTTTCAGTTGTTACCTGATAAAAATGACTTTACGACCTCCAAAACCTAAGTTTTTTCTCCCTGTCTTTTTCTTTCATTTTCCAATTCCTGCTCTTTGGCTTGAGAAACTATAGAAAAAAGAAAGGGATTTTGATGAGTTAGGTATAGTGGAAATATATTTTATAATAAAATAATCAAAGGATATATTGGTTTTTATTCTACTTATTTAGTTTTTAGTGTAAAATTCATATAAATTCTTTTCTATATTAAAAAATGGAGATTCATAAATTATGAAAAAATATTCATAAATTAGCTAAGCATGCATAGAATGATCACATAAAATCAGTTTATAAAACAAACACCTAAAGCTTCCAAAAACACCAATTCTTTTGGCGTTGGTTAATTTTTTAAGGAATTGTAGGAATGTCCAAAATTTATGAAAAAATATTATAATTAGATCACAACTAAATCTTTGTTATAATGAAATCAGTCTGCAATTTAGACTTATAATGACTCCTAAAATAATATTTAGTTGTTGTAAGTCAAAACATTAAGGGTTATTACAATCTCCCAATCTTAAAAAATTATCGTTCTCGATATTTTCAAACTAAAATAAGTCATAATAACTTGGATATAGATGTCTCATCTCAGACTCCTCCAAAGTAGTTTCTCTTTCATTTCTTTTCTTCCATTGGACTTTAACCATTAGAATCTGTTTATTTCTTATCCTTCTGACATCACAAGCTAAGATCCTCTCTGGTTCTTCTCTATAATTCAAATTTCGACGTACCTCCATATCTTTTATAGATATACGCTCTTCAGAATCAGATATTCATTTACTGTGAAGAGAGACATGAAATGCATTTTGAATTTCAAACATGTAATTTGACAACTAATTAGTAGACAAATTTTTCAATTCTTTCAATAACTTTAAATGGTCCAATGCATCTTGGACTAAATTTTTTTCTCTGCCAAACATGGCAATGCCTTTCATCTTTCTTATCTTTACATTACAAATCTTCCACTTGAAACTCTACAGCCTAATGCTTAGCATCAAAATGCTGTCTTTGTTTGTCGTAGACAGGTTTCAATTTGTCTCTGATCAGACAAATCTTTTTAAAAGCATCATTTACCAAAGTTGACCCAATTAGATTGTTTTCATCATCTTTTATCAAAGATAATGGTGTCCGACATTTTCTATTATATAGATCTTCATAAGGGGCCATATTTATACTTGACTGAAAGATGTTATTATATACAAATTCAATCAATGGTATGTGGTCTTCCCAACTACCAACAAAATTCAAAAACAAAATCGCAAAAGATCTTCTAGGAGCGATATAATCCTCCTAGACTGTCCATTAGTCGAGGATGAAATGTCATACTGAAATATCGTTTTGTACTCAAATTTTATTGAATATCCTTCCACAGTCAATAGGTAACAATGTCATCTCTATCAGAAATCATAACCCCATGTAATTTGATAATCCTACACACATATGCCTGTGTCAATTTGTCGGTTGATTCTAATTATTGGATCATAATGAAATGAGCTAATTTTGTAGATGATCAAATATAATCCAAACGACATCATGTGTCTGTTTCCACTTTCCACCTACAAAAATCCATAGCAAAATCTATAGTCTCTTCTTCCCATTTCACTCTGGAATTAGCAATAGTTGTAGAAAGCCTCCCGGTCATTGATGTTTTGCCTTTACTAACTGACAAACTTCACATTTTGATACAAAATCTGCTACATCATTTTTCAATCCAGGCCAAAAAAATATTTCTTTCAGATCAGTATATATTTTGCTTTATCTTGGGTGAATATTATAGTCTAAATAACGAGTCTTATACAAAATCTCCCATCTCAGATATACAAATATAGGAATTCATAATATGTTATTATAGAATATAATATCAGAATCAAACACTCGTAGTTCTAATTCTTTCCAGATATGATCTGATTAATCATTTTGGATATTCTACATCTAACTTCTAAATTTTTTGAATATTTTCTTGCAAAAATGACTGAATAATCATCCAGTCAATATACCAGAATCAAGGTTAACAAGAGAAATCATCCCTAACTAAATCTTTTTCATATTCCATATCAGATACTCTTTAGAAGTAAGCTGAATACAAAATAATCCAGAAGATTTCTTACTCAAAGCATCTGCCACCACATCAGTCTTTCCAGGTAGATACTGAATAGTTAAATCATAGTCTTTAATCCATTTGCCTCAAATTCAAATCTTTTTAAGTAAATATATATTTCAGACTCTAGTAATTAGTATAAATCTCATACATGACATCGTACAGATGGGGTATCTAGATCTTCAGAGCAAACGCCACAATAACAAGTTCCAGATCATATGTCAAGTAATTTTTCTCTTGTGGCTTCAGCTATCTAGAAGCATTTGCAATAAATCTATCATGTAGCATTAGAGCACTTCCCAAACCTTTTAATAAAGCATCATTAAACACCTAAAATCCTTCGGTACCACATAAAAGGGTCAAAATTGAAGTAGAAGTTAGATAGTTCTTCAAATTTTGAAAACTAGCTTCACACTCAGTTGTCTAGACAGAATACTGACTTCTATGTCAATCTCATCAAAGATGCAGAAATTTTAGAAAACCTTTTCACAAACTTCATGTAATATCTTGTCATATCCAATAAACTACATACTTCAAATACAGTAGTAGGCCTACACGACCCAATAATAGCCTAAATTTTCTGGGGGTCTACGAAAATACCTGCACTACTCATTACGTGCCATAAAAAAGAAATGCTCTTAAGCTAGAACTCACATTTGAAAATTTTTGCATATAACTAATGTTGCATCAGAGTCTTCAAAGTAACATTAAATGTCTAACATGATTTTTCTCAGAAATAAAATAAACCAAAATGTCATCTATGAACATAATCACAAATTGATCCAAATACCCTCTGAACACTATGTTCATCAAATCCATAAAAATTACAGGTGGATTAATCACCCCAAAAGGTATGACTAATAATTCATAGTGTCCATATCTCATACTTAAAGTAGTCTTCATCACATTTACTTTTCTCACATTCACCTCATAATATTTATATCACAGATCAATCTTGAAAAATATAAAAGATCTAGCAAACTGATCAAATAAATCATTGATACTAGGCAAAGGATATTTATTTTTTATAGTGATTTTGTTCAATTGTTTATAACTAATGCACATGGATATTGTACTATCATTTTTCTTCACAAAGAATAAGTGTTCCCCATGGAGACAACTAGGCTAGACAAATCCCATGCCAATCAACTTTTCGACTCTCCCGATTCAAATATACTCTTCTTTCCAAAAAACCCACTACTAGATGTCTTGCAATTGAACGTCTTCCTACTAGCAGTCCACCATTGTTGAGTAGCTATCAAATTATTATCTACAAGATGGACTCTCTCCACAAGCTCAGAAAAATTATCAATGTGGAATGAAACCAGTGGCTGTCTCAAACTGTCTTGGAGTTCCCTCAAAAATCTATAACACTTCTCCTTTGGAGTATTAATCAATTGCAAAGTATATCTAGTTAAAGAAGTAAAATCTGTCTCATACTGTATAACTGTCATACTCCCTTGAACCAATCTCAAAAAAATCTCTTGTATCAGCTAACGTGCCTGCAGATGTCTGTCTACATCATCAGATTTAATAGTAAGAACTCTGCTTTGTGTCTCGTTCATCATCTGGTCTATCAAACTAGAAAATTCAGAAATTGTAGCTAACTTACTGTCGAAGAAGTACTATGTCATGAACTGCCTGACTGACACTCTATCCATCAATTATATCTGAGTCTAGCAGATCCATAATCACATAGAACACAAAACTGGATACACATGCATATAAAAAACAAAGATAGACCCCAAAACAATCTCACTCAACCTACAAATCAATTCTTGCAGCTTTGTCTTACGATTCATTTCCAAACCTACACCTTTGATACCATAAAGTCTTGTCACAACCCAATCTGAAATACTCACTGATGGGATATGTCTTATCGTGTTGAGCTGTAATATATGAATATCAAGATCTAATTTTGAATTTTTTTTTGATTTATTCTTCCAATTTTAACTTTTAAAACAACAACAAACCACAGAGCTACTAAAACATCTAAATGATTGAAAATAAACTAATTCAAAAGATTTGCTTTCCTTCATTATCAAAATGACGTATACAATCACTGGGCATGATTATTAACAAAAGCTACATAGCAGAGTAATAAAACTAGCCATAGCTGTGCAAAAATCAGAAGAAGACATCTCTATAGGTTCAGATTAGATTCCTGAAATCGCTACTCAATCAGATACTTCCATTTCTTAAACCCTGAAAATATAATGTAAAATCACGGTGAGCTAAAACAGCTCAGCAGACCACATTTCAACCGATTTAAATTTTCAAATCATTTCATTTATTAAACATTCATTAAATATTATAAGCAGAACTGAGTATAACATCAGCTGCCACATTTAACAACTCTGAATAATAGATAAAATTCAATAACTCTGAAGCAAAATATGCATATAACAGCCGAACATATTTTAATGCATAACAATAAATGATGCATAAAGAAACACATTTTAGAATTTGCCAGAACGTCATAATGGTAAACAACATAAAACTCTACTAAACAAAAAATATATATTTTTAGAAAATAATCAAATTATCAAATATTGTGCAAAATATTATTTCAAGACTTTAATTGTACTACAATATTATTTTTTGGAGTCTTGATTATTTTCTATTCGATAAAAATCGTATAAATTTTAAAATCCTAGGCATAAAATTTCTAGAAAATATTCAAAATGTTCAAAACTTTAATCTCTATAATATATAAAAAGTTATGCGGTGAGAATTTTACAAGTGCAAATTTATTCCCAATTTTTGGCAACAGAAACAGAATTTTAAATAAAAAATTTTAAACAAAATTTTGTATTTTTTAAAACTAAGATAGTCATAGTATAAGCCTATCTTTGGACAAACAAAATTTTCAACTTGACCGACTGACAAAAATGGTTCTAAGACTTCCAAAACTTAATTTTTTTTTCTTTTCTCTTTTCTCTCTTCTTCTCTCATTTTCCAATTCATGCTCTTTGGCTTGAGAAAATGAGAAAAAAAGAAAATGGGGTTTTGATAAGTTATGTAAAGTAGAAATATATTTAAAATAATATAATCAAATGGCATATTGATAATTATTCTAATTATTTAGTTTTTAACATAAAATTTATATAAATCTTTTTATATATTCAAATCTAGGTATGAAAAAAATATTCATAAATTATTTAAGCATGCCTATAATGATTGGGTGAAATCAGTTTGCAAAACAGATACATAATGGTTAAAAAAACCTCACTTATATCAATTTGTCTGGATTTCTTAAGGGATTGTAATAATGTCCAAAATTTAGGAAAGAAAATATTATAATTAGAATACAATAATATTTATGTTATGATAAAGACGGTTTGTAATTTGGACTTATAATGACTCATGTAATAATTTTTTACTAACGTAGGTCAAAACATTAAGGGTTTCTTACACTTTGGATCGACTTAGGAGAACTGTGCCCTTTTTCCCACTCTCAAAAATGGTATTTTTAGATCCAGGAAGGGAGATTTAAAAAAAAAAAAAAAAACTAGATTTTTTTAGATTTATCAAAAATTTTTAATTAAAAATCCCAAAAATTCTTTTTTTTTATATAAATAAAAAAGAAAAACTATAATATTACAATAAAAATATATATTCAATTATTTTCTTTAAAAACTTTTGGAAATTTTCCAATTTTGAAATTAATAAATAAGGAAATAGCAAAAAAAAGAAGGGGTGGGGGGGGCTCTATGGCTCACTGGCGGTACACTTCAGCTGCCACATTACCTTTAGGACCCAATTATTAGCTTGGACAGTTCGATTCAAACTTTTTCTGTGGTCATTATAACCATTTTTCGAAGTTATGGACATAATTTTGACACTTTTAGAACCTTAATAATCAATTTCAGGCCAATTTAAAAGTTTTAGCGCCAAATCTTTCAACATTATTTGCTCTAATCGACGTGCCTATTTCATAATATATTAAAATAATAATTAAAGATATTTTACTTGGTTCACAATCTCGAGAGGAGATCCACGTTGAGTTCTAGGGAGCGGTTGTGCCTCATAATTATCTATAAATCTTAATTTTACATCGCAACTTTTTGGTAGACTCAGACACGTATTTTCAAACTCCGTGAGTTTCGATGCTAGAAAGTAGAGGAAAAACCAATTCATCACAAAAAACCACCTTGATCATGCATGAATCTCGAGGGAATCATTGTGGGCCTTCCGATGGAGCATTTTGAATTTGAAGTCGGCGCGGACACGACATTATAATTTATAAATCATACATAAAAATTAAGAAAGCAATCAATGCATAATATTTGGAATTACAAAAAAAATGACAACAACATCATTAAATGTCTAGTACAACAACAAAAGCATAAACATAAATTATCTAGCACATGAAGTTTCAACTATTCAATAGAAGGAATGATATAATTATCTTCTTCAATTGTTTGTCTTAGAACTTATATATCATCTTAAATAAATATCATATCATCTAATTTCGTCTCATCAAGTGAAAGATTAGTAAATTTTAATATTTTCATATCATCAAGAGACTCAAATTCATCTCGGAAATGAGAGAATCTTGCTTGCAACCGCGGAAGTAAATACGACACGTCTTTTTTTCGGATTTCTTTTTATTTTTCAAGGGACACGTGTATCGGATACGCGTGTGCTTTTGAAATTAAATAGTATTTTAATTGGATACGGCTTTGACGTATCCGACACGTATCGGTGGAGTATCGGAGGCGTATCCGTGTATCGGTGTATCGGATACAGCACGCCTTCATAAATAGGTGTATCGGTGCAACATAGCCGACCAACTATGTTTTTTTTTAAACTTCATCGCCTGCTAACGACGGTTCCTTCGATCATAGTCGGTCGGCGACTACGGTCCCTCTGACCACAATCACTTAACTACCATCCCTCCGACCTCCATTTCATGCCAACTACGATCCCTTCGACCTTCGTGGACTGCTGACTATGGTCCCTCAGATCTCCATCTCCAACCGATTACGATCCTAGGAGTATCATTGCCTGACTATGGCCCCTCCGACTGTAGTCGTCTGCTAACTATAGTCCCTCCGACCACCGTTACATGACAAGGGTCCCTCTAATCTCCGCCACTTGAAAACAGCCCCTTCGACCTTTGTCTCCCGACTACGGTCCTTCTGATATCCATCACTAGCTAATTATGGTCTTTTTGGCCCCCGTTCCTCACCGCCAATGGCCCCTCTGACCACCATTATCCGACTACAGTCCCTTCGACCACTTTCGCCCAACTATGGTCCATCCGACCACTGTCGCCATACCAAGGTCCCTTCGACCACTATGACCTGATTACGATCCTTGGACCACTGTCACCCGACTACGGTCCCTCCAACCTCAGTAGCTCACCAACTATAGTCCTTCCAATCTTTGTCACCCCAACTACAGTCCTTCCAACCTCCGTCACTCGTCGACTAATTTTTCTAACATTCATTATCCGACTATGATCCATCCGAACATTGTCGCCAGATTACAGTCCCTTGGACCACTATTCACCGATTATGGTCCCACCGACTTTTTTTACATGACTACTATTCTTCCAACCTCCGTCGTCCACCGACTACAGTCCCTCTGACCCCCGTCGCCCGACAACAGTTCCTTTGACCTCGATCGCCCAACAACGGTCCCTCCAACCTTTACCACACAATTACAGTGCATCCAACCTCCATCACTTGCATACTACAGTTCCATCGACCATCGACCATCATCGCTTGACTATGGTCCCTCAAACCACTGTCGCCCGACTACAGTCTCTCTGATCTCAATATCCAAATTACGGTCCCTTTGGATCACCATTGCATGATAGCTATCAGTCTGACCTCCGTCGCCGCCGACTATGGTCCATATATATCATTCTACATTGTGGAGAGCAGTTGCTAAAAAATGATAAAAAACATTCTAGAAATTTTATGAAAATCAATACAAACAATTCTTTAAATTTTGATATATGAATATTTTCAAATGGATTGATTTGAGTTTTTAGGATTAAGTATGCATTGTATATTAAATGTTGATCCATTAATAAGTTTTTAGTTTTATGTAGATTTGTTTGGAATGCATATGTTTTTAATTATTGTTAGAAATTATTTTTATATGAATGCATATGTTTTTAATGCTTGTAGAAATTTATTTTTGTATTATACATCATTCATTGTAGAAAAAAATCAACCTAATATTCTTTACGATCTCCAATAATTTTTATAAATAACGACTTTATGTGTTTTGTTGACCCCTATATATAAAATCATGCGAAAAGAGGCAAAAATGATGATTTAGGCAATGCATGCATTGACAAAACACATCACTTAAGGGGTCAAATAACCTTTAAATGCCAAACGGATGGTATCATTGTGATAAGGACACTAAATTATGCTGGATCGAGGCCTCTTGTAATCGAATCGGATGAGATTAGTCAAAAGGGGAAACTGACACTCGAAATTAAAGCACTAAACAATGTCGGATTGACAAACAAACCTTATCATTGCATTTAGAACAATGTAAATACTAAAAATTTATATTTTTTATGCTCAATTTGGATCATCTGAATTGGTGGCATGAATCTCGAGACAAAGTACACATATTGAGGAAAGAGGCCTCGAGGTTGCCCAAACGAAGTTCGATGGCGAAACAAACATCGTCATTGTGCTTAGAACATTGCAAATACTCAAAAACTGTATTTTATTTGTTCAATTTGGATCATCCTAATGGGTGACACGAATTTCGAGACAACATGCAATTCGAGGAAATCAGACCTCGGCGTCGCTCGGATGACGTCCGATCGCGAAACGGATTGCGTCGTTGCGACAAGAACATCGACAATACCCTCAATGCACTATTAATTTGTCCAATTTTAACTATTCGATGAATTCGATATGTTAAACAAGACAAAAAAAGTACACAAATCGAGGACTTTTAGTTGATTGAAGCATTGCTGCCATCCTAATTTAATGTTAATACTAATAATAGCAAATCATTATTAGCATTTCCTGTCAATTTTACTAAAAAAAAGAAAAAAGTCAAATGAGGGATCAAATCAGATATTAATGCAAACTAGCATTACCTCGGATGCTTATCCCTCAAAACCTTGCTCAAATCCGACATAAAATCCTGCTCAAAATCAACATAAATCCTATTAAATCATGTTCTGATAACGCTCCTTTTTATTCTTATTAAAATTATTTTTTAAATTATAATTAATTATTGTTAATAGTAATTAATTATATTTAATTATAATTAATTATAGTTTAACATTTTAATTATATCTAATTAATAATAATAATAATAATTAATTTCAATTAAAATAAATTATGATTATTTTGTTATAATTATGGTTAATTATTAATTATAATTAACTATAATTTATTAAAATTAATTATAATTAATTATTTTAATTTAAATTCCGGTGTGACGCCGACGACGAGGCAGGTAATCACCTTAAGCCCTATTTCAAAGTTTGTGGCGCACCGGAAAATCGCCTATACATGCCTTTATTGCGCGTGGTGGGATGGGACCCTGGTGCGGCACCTACGACGAGGCGGGGTCATTCATAAGTAGCTCCGAGCGGGAGGAAAGTAACTGTCTTTTTAAACAGGTATCGTCAAAGGCCCTATACACGCCTTTATTGCGCGTGGTGGGAGGAAAGATCACGGCCGCGATGTCCTCGTCCGATGACACCTACCATACACGCCTTTATTACGCGTGGTGGGAAGGCCTAGTTTCTCGTAGTTTTCCCCTAAACGGGGGAGATGTCGGGAGGCTGCCAAAATTTCGGGTAAACACGAGACTGTACCTGGACTTGATTGAACTCAAAAGAACAACAGTAAACTCAAACAAATCAAGTAAAGACTTAAAATGAACTTGAATGTGAACTTGGATTTAAGCTTCGACAAGGACTTGAACAAAATCTAAGTGATTTAATAAAGAATTGAACCCAAGTAAAATGAACTGAAATCAAATATGAATCAACTCTGTACCATGGTAGACCTTTGAACATTCAAGCTTGATTTGGACAAGACATGAACTCAAACTGGACTTGAATCTAGATGGGAACTACAATGAACTGCAGAGGACTCGAATGAAGGGAAGAAACTCATCTTAAGCCTTAACTGCACTCAAACTCAAACAATTTGGACTTGGACTTAATTGGAACTTGAATGATCAATATAAGTTTGAATCAAATGACAATGGCTTAAATTTACAAATTGGATACGAAGTTTGGAGCATAAACTTGACTTAAACTGGATGAACAATCAACGAAGGAATGAATTTAAATAACCTCTAATGAATGCTAAAAGGTGACTACTTCAAATGGAGTGCAAATGAATGGTGGGTTGAGTGTAGCTTACACAATGAACCACCTTGAAGATAAAGGACTTGCAAGTGCGATGTGTTTACAAGTAATAAGAAAATATTTAAAGATATGTCAAGGTTACAAAGCCATGACCTAAGAGATTTTGGAGGGCGATAATCAATTTGCAAAACCAAACATGATTCACCTCCAAGCAATAATCGATAGGAGTCATCACTTCAATTGGATGGTTATCGTATAAGAGTTCCAATAGAAAGCTACTCAAGTAAAAGTGCAAAACTCCGATCAACCCATAATGAATTGTTCATGAGGGATATGCTCATAAACAATATAGAGATATTTAATTTCTCTACAAGAAGTATAGTGAACATATTAGCCCACTTATGTGTTATACCAATGGCTAAGGTGTGAAAGTAATAGCTCCCCTATAACCAAAATTAGATATCTCGTAGATACAAATGACGGCCGCCACAAGTACTAAATGACGCACAGGCAAATTTTGCAAGTTAGCAATCAACATACATGGGGATATTATTGATAAATGCAACCCATTCAGCGGTCAGTGTTAATATACAAAGTGAATGTGCTATATCATCCCTACAAGCATACAATTTAATGCCTCAAATGATACGACATATTCGTGAGCTAGGTATAAAGGACATTTAGCAGATGAAGCAACTGCCTTACACCACTTCTACCATCAACATCAGAATATAAGCAACCATATTCAACCTTGTAAGCTATAAGAAACAATGGTTATCGAAGATGTATGCGAAAAGTTCAAGTGACCTTCTTGCAAGTAGATATCAAATTAGAGAGACAACAAGAATATTACAACACTCCAACAATCAACATCAAGATACAAGTAAACAAATTGATATGCATACAATCAAGAGTGAAGATCTGCAATACATACAAGCTCTCTACAAAGACAGATGTACGTTCCACATGCCACTTATGGGTAGATGCAAAAAGACTTCAGTAAATGCAGTATCCTGTAGTCAGTTTCAACCTGTAAATGAATACATCTACCTATCTAGATGCATCAATAGCGGATGTACTAAAAAGGCCACTGACCACAATAAAATGCATGAATAATACGACAAGTGAAAGCTCCAACAATCCAAAGCAGGAGATTAATTAGTGCACTACAATCTACCTGCATAAATTAAATAAGTAGTGCACGACAGTCTACCTGTACAAAGCAGCGAACAACTCAATTCAGAAGCTGCTACGCCCCGCCACCAGATCCGCAACATTCATGCAAGTGGACATAAGGCATTTACAAATATTCCAAGAATGGCCCTGCACATGCACCGTAACTTATATACACATAGGTGCACTAAAAAGGGGTACACGATTAAGAACCCGCATGGGCCCCGGCAAGCGTGTTATTGATACACACGTGACATCTAGGGATGCTGCGCGGGTCAATAAATTTAAACCCGATCCTCCTATGCAAGTAGATAGGAGTCGATAAGGTTCAATAAATAATAATAAAATGCCCCCAAACACCCGCATGGGCCCCGACGAGTGTGTTATCAGTACACACGTGACGTCTAGGGATGCTATGCTGGTCGATAAGTGAATTCAAGTTCGAACCCGATCTTCCTATGCGGATCAATAGGAGTCGACAGGGTTCGAATCTTCAAATAAATATACGGTTGTGGCGACCAGTGTATTTGTTTTAATACATTCATATTAGGCATTCAAGGCCTATGATCAAGAGAATTCACTAATAAAGGAATAAAATCTATGAAAACCCAATCCCCTATCGGCAAGGTGATAGGGTCGACAAGGTTTGGTCAATGAATGACCCCACATCCCGATGATGACCGTGTTGAATGCAAATCTCAACCGGAGGGGTTCACAAACATTTTTAAATGCCACTTAAATGCCCAAAAATCCAAAATTCCAAAATAATCCCAAATTCCAAAATATTTAAAATGGAAATCCAATTATTTAGTACTTAGAGAAAAATCCATCCACCTTTCGCAACAGTTTGTCGGGGTGGACAAATCAAAATTTACTTCAGCTCATATAGAGTTAATGCCTAGTCGAAAATATAAGTAGGATCCAATCTCAAATAATCTCCTGCCAGTAAGGACATGGTACGTGTCCTCTAATCGACGGTTTTGCTACTAAATGGCAGCGCAGGATAAACGGTTATGACCCGGGGCCCTCTGAACCGAGTGGTTTTGCCGCCAAATGGCACCACGAAATACCAGTTATGGCCAGAGCCAATACGTTCCTTAGTGGAATCAAATCCTCGAGATATGAATCATTATGATATGATTTATATGGCACAAATCCCTCTGTTAGCTAAAGTAGATTCAAATTTATCTTCTTAGACAACCATTCACCCCAGGTCTACAAGGTCCCCTTGGACGAAGTAACCCATTGTTGCTGACAAGGATCCTTCTGTCAGGTTGGGTCGACTACCTCCTCTGACTAAGTAGACCAGGGATCACGATGGCCCAGGATGACGGAACTATGGGATCTTGATCGGGTACATCATCCATTCCCTCACCATCCGCTTTAAGTGTAAGATGGTGAAATTTTCAATTTTAAATATCAAATCTTCCAACTTTCCAAATTCCCAATATCTATGCCCATGCTGCTACTATATGCCTGATACTACGTATCTATGGATACAACGTATCTAATTGACGACTAGCCTTAATCGAAAGTTCTCTATCGTGATCGGGAGGGGTAATTAACTATAGGAGCTTGCGCCTATAGGAAACCAGAACTCAGATCATAAAGTCCTCACAAAATGAGGGCGAAATTCTGGGTAGTATCTTATCTACAAACCCATCTGCCTTCCAAAATTTACCATGGAACTTATTTCATTAACACTCCCTCGCCGAAGAAAAGCAATCAGTGCGGGCGGAGGCCGGGACCGAATTTTCGGAGCCCACATTTTTGTACTACGAATCATTCAGCCGTGGAGGCTGAGTGTATGGCTGAGTTATAGTTGTCCTCAACAAATTTAATTTTAATCATACCAAGACGTTTATGGAATAGAGGACTGCTAATTATTTTGAAACATGCTTAAATTTTTTTTGATATATTTTATGTTTGACAATTCCTTTTATACATCAATACTAATTTTTCTATGCAATTTTAAAATGATTTGGGGCAAAGTTTGAATAGGATTAGATTTAAAATGGGATTCAATTATATCACTTATTCTTTTTTTGGCACTCATGCTATCTTGATTCTTAAAATTTTTCTGAGTGGTTGAACAGAGATGTTAGCTTGCTATATTAGACTGAAAGGAGAGGAGGAAACCAACTCTTGGATTATCTCAAATGAATAGAAAATGTGCGTTGCATGCTCGATCCAGGTTTCTTGGAAAATTTTTGTTGACCTTTCACTAGAAAAAGAAAGAGAACTAAGAGTTGGCGCCTACATAACAGGTTGCTTGCTTACCAAGCCATCCTAGCCCAGTTCGATTATGATTATTTACTTTGATTATTTTGAATAAAGCTACTCACTATCAAAATGAAAGACGATGTAGAATCTATCCAAGAAGATATAGAGTCCCACTTATGAGGAAAGGCCACAAAGAGATAGAGTCCCAAGTAAGATTGAAAAGGCATAATGATAGTAGAGTCAGGATATGCCCGCCCTCTAGATATGAGGGTCTCCCTTCATCCGGTTCTCTGCAAGGGAATCTCCACTCACTACTTCCCCTAATATCCTCCCTTTTCCACATCATGATGGTTTACAGAAGATCTTAGGTGCTCGCTCGGAAAGGCTGTGTTTATCATACCTTTTGACTTCACTCTACTCTAGTAGTCACTAGATATAGTAGTCCGTATAGCTGCTCTTCTTAAAATCATTACTTTGAATTCTCCCGTGCTCTAACAATTTAGCTCTCTAGACAACTACCATGTAGTTAGGCAGGGAAAGAAAAGACGTATTTACAGTAATACAACAACAACAACAAGCCTTTATCCCACTACATGGGGTCGGCATATTTACAGTAATAACAAAAAGAATTGGGATCCATATAAATAGAAAGACAAAAATGACTCTTATTTTTCCTTAACAGTCGCACATTTCTTTCCATAGATGTATCTTGTATGAGACAGTATAGTACTCTATGAGATGAATGGAAAAGGGATGGATGGTAGAGGGCTACCTACGCCCAAAAGCATTATTCACTTGCCCCCTTTATATAGGGACCTCATGATATACAATAGCCACGACTCCTGCGTTATAGCCATCCCTATCTCTCTTTTGACTGCCTTGTGGACGGATGAAAGAAAGAAAGTCGCAGAACCGGGCAGTGAAGGCTCTAAAGTAGACAACCAGCCCCCACCACCCTGTAGTTACCATATATCTTTTTTGACTGCCTCGTGTATTGCCGTAGCACGCCCTAATGAAATATGGTAAAACCTCTCTAGGGGATGGAATTCATTCACTTTCATTCTTGCTAGCACTACAAGCAGCTCCAGTCTTCATGCCCCACGGAAGAGGTGCAACCTTTGCTCAGTTCATAGAGTGGGGTTTCCCATTATTCCACAACGGAGGAGCCACCTCCTTTTTATAATATCCGTAAGAGTTGATAGGCGAGATAAATAGAGCTTGAGTTAGGTAGTCACCAGCTAGAAAAATCAAATGTAAATTAAGCTATGTAGTCACTATTTTGAAAAATCAAGTGTGAATTAAGTTATGTAGCCACTATCAAGTCTGAATGAATCTTGAGTTGTTAGTCATCAATCTTGAGAATCAAGACCAAATCTTATTGGAAATAATAGACTTCAGACTTTACATTTTTATCTGCCGTTATAATACATTGTAGATCCCTAAATTCCTAAAACCCTGAAGTAACATACTATGGAATCCGATTAAGGTTCTTTTTGGCTTTGGAAGTTAAGAGAAAAGAAAGAAATGCTGGAAATTTGTCACTTATTCATCAATCTTAAAGCATCCTTGAAGGAAGGAACTCATTTGTTTAATTTCCCTTGGTTAACTGGCAAGATCGACCAAATCCATTTTGATTTGAATTTTGAAATCTTCGTGGCTCTTGCTTCACATTTTCTAAGAGTATTTCATAATCATAATTTTCCAGTTATTAGATATAAGATTTAACATTGATAAAAAGAATAGTCTAGGTTTTGTGTACTGAAGTGTTCAGTTGGTTAGGCCGTTAGGGTAGCCATTCAGAAATATCATGTCATTATTTATCTAAATTTGAAATGACATCATATGATTTAGATGTTCTTCTTTGAATTTGTTGTTGACTCATGGCGAATTCTGGATTAGGATCTTTATTTAAAGTGTTACTTAATACTACATAACTTAAATTGTAAAATTTCAAAATCTATATTTATGGTCGTCTTTACTCTAATGCTGTCTCATAGCACTTTTTAATTTTCAGATTTAAAAATTGTCCTTTTTACTAATTTTCCTTGATGGACTTCAACAAAACTAATTTCTTTTTTTAATCCAATTAGCTTATTTCTCATAGTTGTATAATTGAGTTAACCATACATGTTTTAGGGAAAAGTTCCACTGCTATCTATTGAAGCAATTCATCAACTTCATATATTTATCTTTGCTTTGGCAACAACTCATGTGCTTCTCAGTGCTCTAACTATGGTTTTAGGTGGGGTAAAGGTAACTAAAATCTTCCTTTTTTTTGTAATTTTGATTAACTCATGCATCTATGAGTTTTGTAGGTTATTCCTTTCTTGGTGGATCTAATCTTTGGTTTGTATTTGACTTAGATACGTCAGTGGAAGCATTGGGAAGATTCTATTCATAAAGAAGCTGCAGAAAATGGTATGACTCGAGCAAACTGCATTGTTTAGCATGTTACACAACGGCTAATGAACAGTCTAATTGTGGAATCATGCTGGATTTATCTTTTGTAACTCAAAACAAATTTATGTCTTTCTTAGTTCATTCATGCTGAATCATTATTGATATACATGCAGCTTCAACATCCCCAATGATCACTCATGTTCACGAAACTGAATTTATCAGGGATCACTTTCGTGGCATTGGCAAGGATTCTTTGATATTGGGTTGGCTGGTAAATTACAAATAACTGTCCATAAGATTTTGGCTGAATTTAGTTTTAAAATGCTGCCTTTTTACATGGTAAATTAAAATAATTTTATCTTGCCTTGTAAACAGTAATTCAGCTTCGTACAAATTAATCTTACGTGGACTACTAAGTAAATGACTGAACTAGTTTTTCTTATAAAGTTATTAAGCAGAAACTGTGCATTTTTTTATTAGAAAAAAAATGGGTTAAAGAAAGTTTTTGGAAACCCATTAAGTTTATTGTGCTTACCCAATTTAGTCAACTGTTGTTACTAAAGATTTAAGTTATTGCTTTATTCATATTTTTGCTTCCTATTTTGTGCCTATTGGAGTGCTCTTATTTTAAAGTGATATATGCAATATTCTGCAATGACCATACTGCTTATCATGCTCGTTTCAGCACTCTTTCTTTAAACATATCTTTGGATCTGTGACAAAATCAGACTACAGAACATTGCGGCTGGGTTTCGTCATGGTAAGAAAGTAGATTGTTGTACAGAATAATTTATTTTAGTTTTTCATTTTTTTTTCTTGGGGATAGTGAGTGGTATCTTGGAGACTTTATATTGTGTGCTTGCACTTAGTATTTCTTTTCCTCGTAGGCTCATTGCAAGGGTAATCTTAAGTTTAATTTTCACAAATACATGGTTCGAGCTGTTGAAGCTGATTTCAAGAAAGTGGTTGGTATAAGGTGATTCTGAAAGGCCATCTTTAATTGCTTAAAGTGTTCTTTGTATTTTTTAGTTTATGCCAGCATAACACAAAAATTATACTTTGAACCATTCTAAACATGTGGCTATTTTTTTTATAGATTAATATCATTTTTTTATTTTTATTATTATTATTTTGTTCTCATACTTAATATTTTTCTCTTTCATTGCAGTTGGTATCTTTGGGTTTTTGTGATTGTTTTCTTATTTCTAAATGTTGGAGGTATGATTATGCAAAAACTATTCTATTGCTTCTTATCTCATATGCCATGTTTAGATATTTTTGTAATGAGTTGAAGCTAGAGTTTGTTGTTGACAATTTTATCAACTATACTTCTTTGCATTGGTTAGGAAGAAAGACTTTTGAGTCCATCTATTGTAACTTGGGTGGAAAAAAATTAGATGCAAAAATGTCAACCAAGGTCGAGAATAATATGCTATAAAAATTAAAATAAAAAAGAAACAAACTAATACAAAGAGGCATCAAGATTTGTGTATTGACTTCAGCCAAACCTATGTCTGCTGGAGGTGAGAAATATTTTTTTCCACTAAAAAAATATAGAAGCTATAATCGTAATGTACAATTTGAAGGAACACTAAGAACCTTTCTCAAAACTCAAGTACATACAAAAAAATCAATGATGCACCGACACTTTTCCTTAATTAGGCGTGCAATGTCCAACACATATTCGACACTACACACGTATGACACTCCTCCGATGCGTGTCGGACACGCAAAAAATGTGTCTGATTAAAAAAATATTAAATACAAATTGGACACACATGTCTGAAGCGCGTCTTCAAATTTTTATGAATTATTTTAAATATAATTTCTTGTATTTAAAATTGTTTGCGATGACCCGGTTAGGAGAGTAGAGGTATTAGATTTGACTTATGTTAAGAAAGGTAGGGGTAGACCTAAAAAGACTTGGTTAGAAAATATTAGGAATGACCTTTCTTTATTAGATTTAAACGAGAATTTGACTTTTAATAGGACACAATGGAGAAAAAGGATTCATGTAGCCGACCCCACGTAGTGGGATAAAGGCTTGATGTTGTTGTTGTAATACCAAATCAATCACTCTGACTCAATACCTCATTCATTGAATATTCTCATTTTTATTTATCTTTGATGGGTTGCAACTTTAGTTTCACAATAATGTTCGATGTTATCTTAACATCGGCATCTGCGTCGTTACAACATCGACATTTCAAAATAATCCCCATATCAAAGTCTGACATTGTCTTGACATAGATGCTCGACGCTAAAAATTTCTACACCACACCCACAACTTAACAACTCATCTTTGTCTAGCGTCTTTTTAACATTAAGGATCAACGCCCTCTCAACATTGACGATAGACGCCCTCTTAGCATTAATGTTCTATACTTACTGCATAACATCGATACTCGACTCTCAACAGCATTGTCGTCTCCTCTCTCGATGCTTGATTTATTATTTCTAAATTATTGTCAATATTATACTTATTCAATTTAAAGTAGATTGTCATTGTTAGGTCCCAAGTTCTGGATGAGAAAAGTGGAGGGTTGCGTTAGATAGTCAACAACCATTGTAAATTTATTGAATAATCATGACAGAGATCTTTTATTACATTGTGTTAATGTTAAGGCGTTCCTTGGAAGCAAAGCGTTGTATAGCCTGAATACAATGACAAGTGTGCAATGGCAACTGCACCGGCGCCCGGGTGCAGTGTTGAATAGGTAAGGATTCCCATATTATAGACGGATGTTGGCA
>NW_021319822.1:441034-473455 GCF_001605985.2 Dendrobium catenatum | reverse complement strand
CATTATGGTGAACTGCTCTCTCCCCTTCCTCCTCTCCTATAGAGTCCAATGTCGGGCATTTTACTTCAAGATTTATGTAAGTTTTAACATATATAGCGTGAGGCGTAAGCCTCATGCCAGTGAGGCGAGGCGGGCTTCAAGGCGGGCCTCAACCAAGTTGAGGAGGAAGCCTCATAAAAAAAACTCGAGGCGTAAGCATCGAGGCGTTTTTTACTGGAATTGCGCAAAGGCGGGCCTCAAGGCGAGCCTCATATTGCGCAATTTTAAACCATGATGGTGGTTATGAGTTTAGAGCGACTGATGAAAACGATAAGACCATATTAAATTTTTCTTTAGCTTACGATTTTGTAATTGCTAATACCTTTTGAAAGAAAATATATGATTATCTCTTCACTTATAAGAATAGATATAATAAAATTGAGATTGATTATTTTCTTATAAGAAAAATTGATCGTTTAGATTGTAAATATTATAAAGTTATTCAAAGTGAAAATTTATATATTCAATATCGCTTATTAGTTTTGGACTTTATGATAAAGGGGCATAAAATAACAAATAAAGTAAAACGTTGTTTTAAGATTAGATGGGGGCATTTAAATAATATTTACAAAAATATTTTTGAGAGTAAGATATTATATATGAAGATTTTTTTTGTGCATGAGGAAGATAATATTATGTGAGAAAAAGTAGCTAGCGATATTAAGAATGTTGCAAAAAATATATTTGGATTATCAAAAAGAAAAGCACATAATAGTCAAAATAGTTGGTGTTGGAATCAAAATATTCAGGAAGAGATAAAAAAATAAAAATATTTGTTATAACAATTAGTTTAGGTGTAAAAATTATGATAATTGCAAAATATATAAAGAGGTCCGTAAGGAGTCTAAGAAAGGAATATGTGATGAAAAGATTTTAGCTTTTAATGATTTATATAATAGATTAAATACTAATGAGGGCGAAAGATAAATGTATAAGTTAGACAAATAAAGAGATAAGAGTAATAAGGATTTAGTTCAAGTGAAGTGTATTAAGGATGAAGATTAAAAAGTGTTTTTACTAGAAGAAGATATTCAACAAAGGTGGATGAGATATTTTTATAAACTCTTCAATGAAGATTATGAGAATGCGATTGAGTTTTGTGACTTTAACACTCTAAATGAAAATAAAGTTTTTTATTTTTATCGGCGTATTAGTAAAATTGAACTTAGAGAGGCTTTAAATAAAATGAAGTGTGGAAAAGCTGTTGGACTTGATAATATTCAAATAGAGGTGTGTAAATGTTTAGGAGAAGAAGGAATTTCTTGCTTAACTAAACTTTTTAATGTTATTTTGAAGACTAAAAAGATGTTAGATGAGTGGAGAATGAGTGTGTTGATCCCTATTTTTAAGAAATAAAGGTGATGCACAAGATTGTGCGAATTATAGAGGAATTAAGTTAATGTGTCATACTTTAAAACTTTGGGAGAGAGTTATGGAGCATAGGTTGCAGCGTGATACTAACGTTTCTCAAAATCAATTTGGATTCATGCCAGGTAGGTCTACTATGGAAGCCATACATTTATTGAAAGATATGATGGGGAAGCATAGAGAGAATATGATGATCTACATATGATATTTATTGATTTAGAGAAAGCATATGATAAAATTCTAAGAGAAGTGCTATGGAGAGTTCCAGAAAAGAATGGGGTTAATATGCTTATATTCAAGTTATTAACGATATGCATGCAGTAGCTATTACTTGTGTCCAGACACATGGTGTTTTGACCAAGTATATTCCTATTTCAGTTGGATTACATCAAGGATCAGCCTTAAGTCCATATCTTTTTTCTTTTGTCATGGATGTTCTCAGTAGACATTTGCAAGAGGTTGTACCTTGGTGTATGCTTTTTGCTGATGATATTCTTCTTGTTGATAAGGCTAGGGAGGGAGTTGAAGGTATACCTGAATTATGGAGGTCAACCTTAGAGTCTAAAGACTTTTGTTTGAGTATATCTAAAACTGAATATATGGAATGTAATTTTAGTAATAATAGTTCTAGTGGGGGGATTGTGACATTGGATGATCAAGTCATTAATAAGAGTACACATTTTAGATATCTTGGGCGAAATAGATGGGGATATTATTAGTAGAATTCAAGTTGGATGGTTGAAGTGGGAAATGCATTGGTCTTGTTGTGTGATAGAAAAGTCCCCCTTAAACTTAAGAGAATATTCTATAAGATGATGGTTAGACCTACAATGCTTTATGGTGCAGAATGTTGGCCATTAAAAGAGAAGCATAATATTAAGTTAAGTGTTGCAAAGACGAGGATGCTTAGGTGGATGAGTGGCTTTACTCTTAGAGGCAGGTTACAGAATGAGCATATACATGAAAAAGGTTAGAGTAGCTCAAGTGGAAAATAAGATTAGTAAGAGTCGCCTTAAATGGTTTGGTCACATAAAATGGAGGTCTTTCGATAACCCGGTTAGGAAAGTAGATGTATTAAATTTGACTTATGTTAAGAAGGATAGAGGTAGACCTAAAAAGACTTGGTAGACCTAAAAAGACTTGGTTAGAAAATATTAGAAATGACCTTTCTTTATTAGATTAAAATGAGAATTTAACTTTTAACAGGGCATAATGGAAAAAAGGATTTATGTAGCCGACCCCACATAGTGTGATAAAGGCTTGATGTTATTATTGTTGTTTAATTTTTATACACTATTTTTAAAATATAAAAATTATAATACCGTGTCTAACCCGTGTCTGTGTTCTATATTTTCAATAATTGGTATCCTGTGTTCGTGTCACCGTGTCTGTATTTGTGCATCATAGAAAAAAATAAAGAAAAGTCCTATGATTCACAACCAAGATTACCTCATATGAACTCTTCTTCTCCTTGCTTCAGTAAAGTCTCTAAAATCCTCCAAGAATCTTAATCATCTAGAGGGTATATGAAGAATGTGAGAGATCTCCAATTTTTTGTTTAAACACATGAAACCCTAACCCAAAAGGGTATATTGTGGAAGCCTCCAAAGCTAGGATAGAAAAAGGCTAAGCTTACACTTCGTCATGTAACCACCACAAGCAACCAAGAAAGGAAGAAAGGTGCACTCCATCTAAGACAATAATAAATGATTCCCAGGAGCTTGCAACATAGCTTCAATTAAGGGTGACATCGAGTAAGGTTCAAGCAAGTCAGAATTTACTCAAAATAAAGGAGTGCAATATACTCAAAATCAAAATATCTTTTCACCCCAACTAATCCCCAATCATTCTTCAAATGAGTTTGAGTTTACATCTTTTATTTTTATTCCAATTCCAAACCAAAAAACTTGTGCAACTATGAGAGGAGCATTCAAATCTCTGATGTATGTGATGGAAGTAGTATTTAACCATTACATCACTTGCTAAATGTATAGTTATGAATAAAATATAAGATTATATATATTGTTTGAGTCAAATTGAATCACAATTAGAGTAAGTCATGCCCCCTATCATGCACGCATTTCAAGGGGTATTTATGCTCCTAATTCGATCTCAATTAAATGATTCTCATTTTAACATTTATGTAGGGGTTAAAAAAGGGAATATATTGAGTCACATTTATAATTCTCTTCTTGAACTCAATATCGTGGAAAAATTGATTCTCCTTTGTGCTTTTATCTAAGACAAGCACCTAAGATTCAAAAGCCTCAAAGGGCACACTGCACTTCTAAAAATATATAAGAGATCTCTAAAGCACATTAGTTGAATAAAAAGATAGATCCGTCAATACTAAAAATGAAATTGTGACAAAATTTTTTGCACCTCCAAAATAAATGTCTTCTCATCCTAAATACTGCAATGGTATGACTCAGTACTAAGATAAACTATGCATTGTAAATATGATCTATTTGATCATCTCTTACGTTTCTCTTATGATCTTGTGTTGATTTAGTTTTGAAACAATTCTTGTAGGTTAGAACCCAATACTTTTTTCTTCCCAATATGTAAATTCCAACAGGAACTACAACAAATCATTAGTTGTGTATAAGATTTCTACCAAGCACAATTGGATATTCTCAAGAATCTTGGTTCTTGAAAATTTCGAACCATCATGTATATTGATATCAAATTTCATGATCATCAATCTCTTCAAAGCCTCACTTTGATGCCAATATTTTGTATCGAAGATGCCAATAGATATTATGTAGAAATGTTAATTAGGATCGATGATATTGTGCACAAAGAATAACATAAAGGAGAACGCAAGCTAAAAAAGACATTAATATTTACGTGCTTTGACAAAGCCTACATATATGATGGATGAGAGAAAAGAGAGGTTCCAATCTATTTAAAAAAAATTAAATAAGTTATATCCATGGTGTAAAAATGTAAAGAATAATCACAACCATTCTTAAAATCTTTTTTTTTTAAACCATTCTTAAAATCTAAATGCACCAACATGGAAATAAAGAAGAAATCATATAATTAATTTGACAACAAAAATTACCTCACATGAAGTCTTCTTCTACTATGAAGTCTTCAAAATCCTCTAAGAAAACTAAACACCGAAAGTGGCCAAAGATCCATAACCTTAAGCATAGAGAGTAATGACTTGGAAGACTCGTAAGCATGACTTAAGAAATCCTAGGTGAACACCTCTTGGTTGGCCACCACAAGAATCCTAGAAGGACATTGCACATTGAGCAAGAGAAATTTAATAATAAAATACATTAATTAATCAATTGAAATTTTAATTAACCTAATTAATCAACTAATTAACTAATTTTAAAGTAAAATTAAAATTTAATTGAATATTTGATTAATTTAAAACCTAATTAAAACTTTAATTTAATTAAACTAATTCATTTCAAAGTAAAACAAAAATAATTTATTTAATATTTAATTAATAAACCATTTGATTAAATTTTTAAATCATTGAAATTAATTAAATTAATTAAGCAACTAACTTAAAAATTTAATTAATAATTAAATAATTTTAAAATACCAATGAGCTAAGCATTTAATTTAAAAATAAAATTTAAATCTTTCAATTAATGAATTAATTAAGACTAAATTTAATAAATTAACTTAATTAATTAATTATGAAAAATTAATTCAGAATTTAATAAAATACATTAAAGAATAATAAAATAATAATGTTCGCACTATATAAACTTAAGTACAACACACACCAACTAAAACCTAAACCCTCGAAAGCTAAGAAAGCAAAAAATTGAAAGAAAGAAAGGGAAAAAAAAAATAATAAAAGAAAGCTCCAAAACCCTAAGAGACCTAAGCTCAGGCTGTTGCAAACTCCAAAGCTCATTGCAAACCTTGCAACTACAAACTCTAGCTTTTGTAACTGTTAGCCACGAACCCCTGTAAACAAGTAAACAAAATGCATCACTAGTACTAAAACAAGATGGTATTAAAGTAGAACTAGTACTGAAAGAAAAAAGTGGGTACTGAACAAGCAACACTACTAAAGCAAAAAGACAAGCTACTAAAGTAGGAAAGCTACGAGCATTACTACAAGCAAAACTATAGTAAACTACTAAAAACTAGGGTAGAAAGGATTGGTGTCAGATGATAGGGTGTGTAACTAGTCTAAAGCTAGCCTAATAGGCACCTACTAGCTATAGCAGGATAAATCCCAGTTAAATTAATGCACATAACCTCCCATATAAAGTTATCCCAAGGGGAGCAACAAATCCTCCAAAAGGGGAGTAATCAACCCCATTCCAAACAAACTAGGAGAAGTTTCTAATTGAAGCGCATAGGCTACTTTTAATAGAAATAGTAAGACCCACTCAAATGCAAAGTTAAATATCTGCTACTAAAGCCCTGCTATGCTGAATCCTCCCTAACCCAAATATACGGGCCACCTCTAATAGAAGTTGTAAGACCCACTTTAATTAGGCTGTTAGGGAAAACTTTCCTAGAACAAATATCACATTCCTGATAATCTTGGCAACATCTAATAGGGGCCATAAGACCTGCTACGCGGGCTACTTTCAATGGAGGAAGTAAGACTCAATCTTTTAAACCATATGAGCTACCTCTAATAGAATCCATAAGACTCTCTTCTCAAAACTTCTTAAACCTATGCGGGACACTTCTAAGTGAAGCTATAAGACCCGTTATATTGGCTACTTCTAAGGGAAATAGTAAGACCCGCTATACGGGCTAATTTTAATGAAAACCATAAGCCCCGACCCCAAATCTAAATCAAGTAACTGGTTAACTTCTAAATGAAGTCATAAATCCCAAACTAAATTAAATACTGGGTATTCTAACAAATGTAAACCCCAAATCATATTAAAATTAAAATCAATCTTGTCCACTTCAGTTTACTCGGAATCCCTTAGAGGAGGCAATCAATGTCTGCTAATAAAATTCCCTGGACATTACGATCAATAATTATTTGTGTTGGTAGATTGAAATCTACGGTATTCCTGATATGATGGAACCATGAGATCTTTATCGCATCTACCTTCATCCCCCACCACCAAAATTTAAAACTATTGCATGTCTAAACATTGATTTATCTTTAATCGAGAGTTCTCTTCTATGCGTTAGGATGAGTAATTAACTATGAGGGCTTGTGCACATAGGAAGTGAAACCCCAGAAATAAATAAATTATGATGCCAATCATTGGAGGAAATCTGGTTAATTTAAAATCCAATCTACCTCAGGAAAAATGGAACCTTAGGTTTAAGAAAGCGGGGTTCGTGCTGTAGCACCATCTTTTCCTTAAAGAACAAGCACTTTATCTAATCATAATCTAAGTCAATAAGGATGAGCTCTTCCAACTTGTCGATGCTAATAAGCTTCTCAACTAGGCCGCAGAGATAGCGACAAGTCATGTTGTGACTACAGTCATTATGAAATATGCAGTGTTTCGATGGTCACTGGCAGTATTTCGATGGCCTTTAAGATTGAGGTGACCTTACACTTTTGGGGGTTGTAGGCCAAAATGTCCCTTTCAAGTTTCTTAGGAGAGAAACCTTTGTATTATATTGTTGATGGCGATGATATGAATTTTAAGTTTACTTATTTTTGTTATTGTGGAATTTTCACTTATGATCCCAAGCGTGCCATTTCATGCTCATTGTGGGTTTGGAATGATCCAGCTTAGAGGTTGAAGCCAAGGTTGTGCAATCATTTTCCCCTGTATTGATGTAATTATTGACCAACTTGGGTAACATAGTCAATGCTTTCAATTATTGTAAGATTTGTGTTAGGTCTCTCTATTTAGGTTAATGTGGAGTACGAATATGACCCAAATTTGAATCGACTTGAAATTGCTTTACCCAAGCTTGTCCCATTGATTTATTAAATGGGTTAGAATGTCTTGTCTAAATCTAACTTGATGCGGTCCTAACATGTGTGACCCGCATATTATATGGTTCGATAAAATTTTTTATTTCAACACACCATAATTAACCTAAATATGATCGGTTGAGGCAAATGAAATTTGCTGACTAATCAAAGAGAATATTCATTTTAGATAGGAAGAGAATATTCATTCTATATAGGAAAATTAATCTGATTTTGTGTCTTGATTTTAGATTTTCGATTCAACTCGAACTCAACTTGAATATTAAATGCATTAATATTTTAGATCTAAACTTGACTCGTATTGTATTCGAGATATCCAAATTTTGTGTTGAGTTTGCATCAAGTTGTCATGTCAAGTTATAGATGCCTCTAGTGTGAGTATACTAAAATGAACCTTCCTGGAGGCATTGGGTAAGTGTTGCCCAAACTACAACAAACTCCAGATCTTGAACATTTAGCATCTCCCAATGGAAATGAGTAATCAAGTAGTAGACAGACTAATTAGACTCTTGCCTCATGTTTAACAAATCATGTGAGTTCTTCAGCCAACAAAGCTTTGCCAATTCTTCAAGATTATTGGATGCTTACAACTTACATAATAAAATGTCGCTTGAAATTAGAGGTGTTGCTTCTCAGAGCAATGCACAATGACCACAACAATGCCACTTTCTTGAAATTGATAAGGAGAGTTGATACTTTGTTGCGTCACCAATAATGAGAGATACTTGACTTGAAATGAGTGACCTAGTTGGTCGGGTTTGACTTCCCTCTATAAGAATAAAAGTTTGACATCCAAAGCTTTGATGGAATCAAAGCCTTTGCAATTTGAATTGAAAGGCATTTCATAGGTTGAGCCTAATGCTTTGTTGGTCAACAAGGGAGTGAAATCTTTGTTATACTCTCTTCATGGAGATAGGGTTCATCATCTAGAAGAGTTTAGCAACTCTTAAACTGTGGTGGAGTTTGCACCGAGGAGAGACGTTATATTTGTATTCTTGAAGGAAACGAGCAAGAGGATCAGTATACGAAAAGCTCCCAAAAATCCTTTGAATCATCATTGTAAGATGATCCTCCACGTTCTGCAATTATTCAAAATTCACGCAATTATTAGACTGCTTGTTGTGCAAGGACCTTTCTCTCTCTTCATGATGCTCCATGATTTAGTTCTTTGCCTTGGGTATTTTTCACTATCATGACCCCCAATCCTGTATGTGGAAATATATCAATACTTAAGTAAAGATATAGATCCAATCCATAGAGCTAAAGGGATGTGAGGGAGGTGGTCTCAATGATTTTATTAGTAAATTGGTCTACGAAAGACCTGTTCAAATACTTTTGACAAAGAATGGTGGCCGCACCAAGTTACATAGAGACTATCAAGAAAAGAGAGATTCTGAAGAGAATCCTAGAAAGATTATGAGAGACTTCAGTGAGATAAAGTTTTGGTTCAAGATATGAGATTGTATCGTGCCTACACTTGACCACTAACTCACTCCATTGTTATAGGTGAGGATCAAGGTATGTGTTGTAGAATTATTCACTTAATATGATTACATAAGAAGTACATAATTTCATTTTGGTGTAGCTTGTTGTGTGGCAAGTAAGTCTTGCTTGGAGGTTTCTGCTAGTCGGGAATCTCGAGCAAGTTTCAAATTGATGGCGAATATGCTTTGTGAGTTATTTTTTACAAGATCATCTCGTCGACTAGTGAATATGCTAGGAAAGCTTTGGTGAATGGATAGCCTCATGAGTTCCTTTGATGGGTTTCTTTAGCAATGAGGGTCGACTAAGATTTGATTCTTGGCCAACTTAATGAGATTGGCATCTTGTTAGATTTGTAGGCAGTCCAAGCCATTTCACAATCAAAGACTTGTTGAACCCAATTCAATTTCTCATAATTAATTGATTAATCTAAAGTAGATGGATATGGTTGTACATTAGTGTATGAATGTTGTTTGCATTTAATTTTTATCTCGTTAAACATGACTGATTTTGGTTCTGGATATAACTAGTTTTAATCGGTTTTCACTTAAAGTTTTAAGTTCTAAGCTCTACTTTTAATCATGTTTTTACCATCATTCTCACCTATCCTATCATTCTTTGCAGGTTGGCATGCATACTTTTGGTTATCATTCATACCTTTGATCGTAAGTAACCCTAATTATTTTTTAGCATTGCCGATTTAAAACTATGTAGTGCTTGCAATTAACAGTGCTTATTGCATGAAACAGTCTAAAAGCTGGGGGTAATCACAAGCATTTTCTTTTGTTTGCCCACTTTAAATTCCCAACCACAATCAGTGTGTGGTCTGTCCGGCCTGCAGTAATTTTAAATTTTGGCCCGATTAGCTTTGCCAAGTATTAAGACCAAATGAGTCGTAGTACAACCAAGCTTTAACAAAGTACTTCATAAAATGGACTAGATTAAAAGTCATTAAGAAATATGAAATGTTTATATGCGCAAAAAATTATTACCTTTCTTCAATTTTTCCAAGTCAAGTTTCTGCTTGTTTGATGAGATAACGTGAAGTTCTTCATAGCTAGCACACTTCTTTATGAAAAGTTTCTTATTCATGAACGCATGCTTAACAATACGGAATTACCAACTGTCTTACGATAGATCTACTTGGTTAAATTCTCAATTTATGACTGAATAAATAAAAGGATACTTGAGGCTCTACCGCTCTAGGAAATCAGTCAAATGAACCGTGAAAAGATTGTTGCTTCTAAGGAAAAAAAACATAACCTTGAGATTACTGGAAACAAGGGTGAGTTTTTAGAATCACAATCCTTAACAGGAGTGGATGGCGAGAAAGGATTTGTAAAGCCAACCTGAATCTCTTGGATTTGTCAGCTGCTGTTGCTGCTTAGCAGAAAGCTCTTTTCTTCATTTTAATCATTTGAGCCAAATATATTTTCCTTTATTGCCACTCTTCATCAGGTCCAACCCCTTGTCTGTAAATACCTGAATTTTCATGAACCAAAGAAATCCAAACTCCCAAGAAGATTTGCCTTGTACATGAAAATAAATAGTAAATTACAGGTAAAGATAACGGAAATATCACTTAGATAGCATCAAGTTCTGCTGTGTTTAGGATTAAATCAAACGTGTTCAAAATGCCTTTGTCAAACTGCTAGATATACCACTAATATGCTTGACATCCCTAAAATGAGTCATCTTGTCATTCCATGTGTTTGATTCTTTTGCTTTAGACTTTTTGGAGATGGTATCAATAGAGCTGTGATGCACATGCCATAATTAATGATAAATAAGAAATTTAGGTTTTCCAAACGATTAGCAAATTACCACCACGCAATTATCAAGCCTGTACTCAACGCAGTACACAAAGGTATTAAACTAGCGGTAGGAGTCTGAGATATGGTTCTTATAACCTTAGAAACTTTTACTAGCTTCTGTAGGAATTTTGCTGGCATGTAATAACCGAGGAAAAAAAAAGGAATTTGGAGCACGAGATAGTTCACCCCACCAAAATACACGCGTGAAAGAAACCAGTTTAGTGCCTTTTCTACTTAGGTTTTTCAACAATTTCTAAATAAATAAGTAAATACATAATTTTTTGTTATTTTAATTCTACACATGATGCATATGCCAGTGTTACTGATGGAATTTTCTTTTCTAAGTACTTTCTGCATAAGCAGAAGGGCCATTTTTGTTCTTAGCGTCATGTAAATATGGCATACCTTGCCAGCAAATCAAATATTTGCTTTTATGTTTTATATAAGAAGAACGGCTATGTCCCACCAACATGGGGGCCGAGGCATTCCGCTTTGTTGAAATGGACTTGAATCATATTAGGCACTAGCGATTATGTTCCATCAATGATGCATTTTTCTCCCAAAGGACTACCATTCCCAGAGTATTCATTTGAAATTTGGATGTCTTCATGTTGAAACTCGTTAATTTCTGATTCTTTTCTTGTTAAGATACTAAGATAGTGATGCCCATCACACGTTTGCAGCTCCTTTTCTCCGTTGGTACCAAGTTGGTGCATATCATCTCTCAGTTGGCTCATGAAGTTGCTGAAAAACATTCAGCCATCGAAGGAGATTTGGTGGTTACCCCTTCAGACGACCATTTCTGGTTTGGTCGTCCTCGCATTATGCTCATTTTAATTCACCTGATCCTCTTCCATGTTGCTTTCGAGATTGCATATTTCTTTTGGATATTGGTAAGCACAAGCTTCTACACTCACCAACTGTTTTGTAGTAATTGAAAATTGATCATCCTAGGAAAAGGAAAAAAAAAATTGCTGGAGTATATGCATTTTATGGCATGATGGATTTCAAAATCCTTGAATTTATATTAAGAGCATCTCCAATGAAACGACGTTCTTCCGTCGCTCCAACCGAGTGGCAATTTTTACGCCATTTCATCGCGGATGAATAGTGCGACGCCATTATTGGCGTTGCACTGTTCACCTTCGCCATTTTTTGGTCTCTACTGAACTTGCCGAAGAAATGCTCGAAAGAAGAGAACGACCGTTATGGGACAAAATGGAGTTCGATTGGAGATGAATCACAACATTTTTTAGTTTCACGGCATTTTGGAGTGAAAAAGGAGATTTTCGGTTGGAGATAAGATTTCTGGTAGAATATCCTTACGCAAATTTTTTTTTTCCAGGAAAAGCTACATTTCATTCCATCACCTGTTTCACTTTAACCCTTAAATAAAAAGGTATGAATTCTATCTGATTTATCATTCTTATTAATACGCAGGTAACATACGGATACCGCTCCTGCATCATTGATGGAACCAAGTACATCGTCCCGAGGCTCATAATTTGGTAGCTAGACTCAAGAATCCTCTCTTATTCTGTACCCAGCCATATATATATATATATATATATATCCTGAAGTCTGAAGTCTGAAGTCATTCATCTTTCTTGATCACAGTGTAGTGGTACAGATCATTTGCAGCTACAGTACCTTACCTCTTTATGCAATCGTCACCCAGGTGAGCAGCATTTCTCAAAACGATTACATTTTTTTTTTCCTCCAGAATGATTAAGGTTTTATTTGGGATGTCTTTTTTACTGCTTATTGAAGCAGTTTTTTAGTACAAAAATTTTAATTTTTTAACTTATAAGAATGTTTTAACTAAAAAGCTGATTCAAGAAGCAGTAAAAAGCCGTCCCAAACGAAGCCTAAGAAGATCTAAGCTGACATCTTTTTGTGTTTAGATGGGAAGTTCGTTTAAACCAGTTATATTTGAGGAACACGTGCAAGAGGGTCTTGTGGGATGGGCTCAGAAGGTGAAGATGAAGGGGAAAAGGCTTAGCAAAGCTTTGAGTGGACAAAAATCAGAGGGGACTCAGCTTCAGTATGTTTTTAGTACTAAGGATCCCATGTTGAACGAGATTGAACCTGAGATTGTTGAAGCAAAGCGTTAAAGGAGATAATTAGCTGAAAAACCAAGTCTTCCTTTGGGATGGCTTTCTTATTGCTGCTTAAAGCTGTTTTGTAATACAAAAGTTAAATTTTTTTAACTAAAAAGTTGTTTTGAGAAGCAGTAATAAAACCATCCCAAATGAAAAACCTAAATTAGCTGAGAAACTTCATCATTATCATGTAAATTTTTTTTTTTTATATACAAAACAGTAATTTATAGCAGTTTATTCTCATAGATATACAGTGCTTGGACAGATTTATGTCCATTTTCAGAGCCAAAATGTTCATATATTTGTTTCATAGTCTATAAAGGGATGACAGTAAATCTACAGATTTGGGTAATAATCTTCAGTAGACGTAGTGAGGGCGTTGCGGCTTATGAAGGAGAGCGAGGGATGTTTTTAGCATTTGATCATATGACCGTTACCTTGATTGTTATATAGTAAAACTAGAATTGCTTTGTAAAATATCAAAACTTGTCTTGGTAGTATGAGAATATGTGTTTTGCATATTGAGTTAATTTTTTAGGTTTCCTTGGGCTTTTTCTACTATTTCAAGATATTTAAAATGGTTTATTTAGTTTTTGTATTTTGAAGTAAAATGTAAAATAAATGCATGCAAAATGAATATGATTAGGGGTATAAGTGAACTAATGTGCTCAATTAAAAGCTTAAATTTGGTTTCATTAATACTCGTCCAAGCGTCTTCTAGTAATTGATTGTTTAGACGTTTTGTAAAATCTGGGGGGTTGAATGGTTCAAACTTAAACAGAATCTGACTTTTGCTTAGTTGCATTCATGAACAATATGTTTGAACAAATAACTTGTTAAAGGTTTGATATTAGGTTTATGATATGCTTTGGTATCAAAAATAACCCACGAACCAATACAAATTCAACAAATATCAGAATTTTATTGATAAGAGTAAAAATACGAACTAACAAGATATAATGGTCCTCTTTTAAGAGGAGAACCATCTCTCTCAAATTCTAGATGTCGTTAGGATTCCTCACAAAAATTATAGACAACAATTCTCCAAACAAAATTTTCTATGCAAAATATAATATAAATCATATTACTTATAGCAAATAATAAACAAAAAAAAAATCAAAATAGCTATACTAAAATTCTCTCCCAAATCAGCCTTGAATTTGCCCTTAAATCTGCCCTCTTCAATTAGGAAACATCTTCTAATTAATCTCTTCCAAATCAACCCCTAAATTTTTCCTCTTTAATTAAGAAATATCTCATAATTAATCCCTTTTAAATTAGTCATCTTTAATTAGGAAACATCTCATAATTAATCCTCTCCAAATTGGCCCTCAAATCAGCCTTCTTTCTTATAAATTTTCCTCTCCTATTTGAATTCAAACAGGAGATCTTTTTCTAATTAATTTCTTCCTTAATTTTCCTCCTAACATAATGAATTATTGCTTTGTTGGGCCCCACAAGGTGGGCCAAAATATCTCTGGATTTGGTTCCAGGTTTCGCGCCCTCCATTGCATGCAAGGTCGGCTAGTCCAGCCTCCCTTGGCCTGCAGTCGTAACAATACTTCCCCCCACCACCACCCCCAAAGATGCTCCTTGTCCTCAAGGTGGAAAGATGGGATGTTATTTGTGGCTTTGTTCAGCAACTCAATTAATGGTCATGCTATCATCCGTTGGAACCAAGCTAGAGCTTTCCCCTCCAGCCATAACCCTCCAGCCATAAACTTCTCCTCCTCATTCAACCCATTCATCATGAAATGCATCTCCACCTAGTACACCCACCCATATGCATCATCCCCTTCAAATATTAACATCCTAATTTTCTCATCCTATGATAGCTATCACCACAATAACCTTTTCCTCTAGTGTAGTGGTTATCGTGACCCCTCTATGTTTCGGCAGTGTATCGAGGGTGGAACTCTCACATGTCTTCCATCCATTCTTACATGACATGATCCCATGATTTAGCTCAACCCTCTCCATCTCTGGTCATCCAATCTCATTGCCCGAAATGCCTCCCATAATCATTAGCCACACCACCACCTCCCCCACACAATTTCCTCCTCGTTGTCCCCCGTTCAAGAAATCCTGATCCACCATTTATCAGAGCCCTAGGAGGAGGCTTTTCATGGATGAAACTCTCCTCATCGAACCCCTTTCATGCGATCTCTTTTCTCTTAGATTCAACCAAGGGGGTCTTGGTCAAATCTTGGTTAGGGTTAGTAATTGGAACCGTCGGTGAAATTTTGGTTTGCATCTTCACGAGCTTTCTCATCATCTCCTCCAGAATTTCCTCTCTTTGGTTCATCCCTTGTCAATGAAACTTTCAACTACATCTCGATCATTTTCTTCATCATACCTTCCAAGTTTTCAAAGCGGTTCTCTATGGATTAGAGCCTTCCATCCTTGGATGAATGTCTTCCTTTGATGGTTGAGATCGAACTTATCCATCAACCAAAATTTAATTTGCTCCATTTTTCCTTCAAACACCACCTTCTTTGCCACCAAATATCCCAAAAAAGTGTTATAATATCAATTTGATATGAAATAGCCAACGAACCAATACAAATTCAGCAAACTATAGATTTTTATTGATAAGAAAAGAAATATAAACAAATAAGATACAATGGTCTTCTTTCGAGAGGAGGACCATCTCTCCCAAACCCTAAATTCCACTAGGATTCCTCACAAAAAGTTGTAGACAACAAATCTCCAAACAAAAATCTTCATATAAAACATAACATAAACCCTACTACTTATAGCTAACAATAAAGAATGAATACCAAAATATCCCTCCTCCATTTCTCTACTATATAAACCCCAAAATCTTTCATCTTCAATTAGGAAACATCTCCTAATTAATCTTTTCCAAATTATCCCCCAAATATACCCTCTTTAATTAGGAAATATCTCATAATTAATCCCCTTCAAATCAGTCCTCTTTAATTAGAAAACATCTCATAATTAATCTACTTCAAATTAGTCCCCAAATCAGCCTTCTTTCCTTATAGATTTCCCTCTCCAATTTGAATTCAAATAGGAGATCTTTCCCTCCTTAATTCCCCTCCTAATATAATAAATTATTGCTTTGTTGGGCCCCACAATGGGTACTGAAATCACCCTGGATTTGGTTCCAAGTTTGACCACCTCCACTACCTGATGGGCCGACCAGTCCAGCCTTCCTTGGTCTACAGCCATAATAGTTTAATGATGGTTTTAATACTAGTCAATAAAAAAATTTAAATATAATTTATGTGGTTAATTATTAAATATTTATATATTAAATATATTTATTTATTAGGCTATGATACTTCAAGCCTCTAGTCTTTTTTTGTTCATATATTATTATGCACTTCAATCGCTTTTAATTTCAACAACTTAGTTGCTAGAGGTAGAAAGCATTGTGACAATGTGAACTTGTTAAAATTACACTAAGAATTAGGTCTTGATGGTTGACATATTCTCCTTCTCAACCCCCCGATAGTCTAAATGTTTTTAGCTCTCAATGCATCTTCTCTAAAACTCCTATGTATGAATTAGAGAAGGCATTCATTAGAATTTTAAAAGAAACCATCTTTTCTTTTTCAACTTGCTTATTTGCAGTCAATGCCATCATAATCTCAACTTATCTTCTCCAACACATCATCAAGAAATTGCAATTCATAGCTCTTAGGTCTTTTTAAGTCATACTACTTTGAGATCAAGATCCTCCTCAGGCCTTTAATGTTTCTTATTAATCATTCATTCTCTTCAATCCTATGATTATTTTATTTAATTGGTGCTCGTTTCATTGATGTCAAATGGTGAGATTGTCCTCATAAGAGCCCCTAGGATTTGAAGTTATATAATTATAAGATTTGAAATTCTAAAGTTAAAAATAAGTCTATAGATTTCCCTTGCTCTTTTACTCACTCTTTCTATGATTGCCATAAAATACCTCACTACCTGCCCCCAAAATACACAGTGTAAATAATAAATATCACACTTGCATTCGAAAAAATATTACATTTTGACAACATGAGAAATGAAGTAGGGACTAATCTTAACTCAAGTAACAACCCTCACAAGTTATGATCAAATAAAATAATTTTGTATTCAAGAGAAAAAGTTTCATATATAAATATTTATAAGAAAAAATATAAGCATAAATATAAAGAATAAAATACATTTGGCTTAATAGAGTATTTGGCAATATTTTAAAAATATCAAAACCATTAACTAATGGAAAGGAAAAAAAAACTAATTACAATTTACATATGCAATAACTAACCAACAACATAGCGCATGCCCATACAAATAGCCATAACTTAAACTTAAATATCAAATTAATGAAATAACTATTATTAAAATATATACTTTATCTACTAGTGATGTTCCACCATTCAACTTGTAAACATAAAATTTCTTTGGTCAAGTTCAGGTGAAGAAGTAAAAGATCATTAAGCTATCAATATAAAGATGCTTAGTGACAAGAATTTAAGACTAAAGTGAACTAGTAACCACCAATATGATCTAATTGATCCAAGATTAAGGTAGTGTAAATGATTGGTATCATCTCATCTATCTACTCAACCCCAAAGGCCAATTAAGTAGATCCACCCAAAGCTTTCAACATGGGATCTCACCCAACTTCTCAGACCTAGAGGCTAACTAAGAATATTTATCTAGACCTTTTAGCAGAAAGAATCGCAAGGATTAAACCAAAGGTGAAGTCATGAGTGAATTCATGTGAGCCCACTTCATATTTTGAAAATTTTAGAGATCCTTAAAAGCCACTTCTGGTATATCTTTATTTTATGAAAACTCTTCATTAAAATATAATTGTAATTAATGATTTTACTTTGAATATGACATTTCTTATGAAGCCATACCTATACCCTAACTTATAGATAGGGGCTAGAGATCAAGGCTAAGATACACATTATTTACTTTCCTTTTATACTTTTAGTAATAGGAAATCACCAAGCTTTTCATAGATTCTCTTTCTACATTTCCATGTCTTTGTTTCATTATTTAGTCTCATTTCCTAGACAATCTTATTAGTAAGGTCCAAGTGTCATCCACACTTGTATGAGAACTTTTCTTTTCAAATGTATCATTTCAAGCTTAGATTACATTCATCAAATATCATGGTAGAACTATATACACATTAAATATCATTACAATATAAATAGGAAGAATTCTTTGAAGGTGTACAAGAAAAGCTATGTATGAAAGGTACAATTAGCAATATACAAATCTTCTAAAAGTTAAAAAAAAAAAGACACTATTAGCTTCAAGGATAACACCCATAACAAAGAAGGGTATATTTATCCTCCAATAATTAAAAACTATCTATCTTAGGATGTGTATTACAAAAGCCCAAAAAGTTCACTAAAAGCTAGGAGAAAATAGCATATGAATATCAACTAAGAGTTTGATGTGGCGAAAGTTGACGATTCAAGAAGAGGTGGATCAACCACTAGAACAAAGAGCATGGATAAAGTTGTTAATATACAATGTCTAATTATAATAAGCATGTTGAAATATACTAATTAGGAGTCATAATTTATGTGTGTGATGATTGTTGTTTAAGACTATTATTTTGTAATTTTAAATTTGTAGTTGTAATAATAATTTAAAATTTTTAAATTTGTATTCCGAACAAAATTTTGAAAATTTGAAGTTTAGGTTTCTAAATATTAAGAAAATTTGATCTTTATTAATGTGAAAATGTTTATTTGTATAAAAAATTGAAATAACATTATCCATCCTTATTTGTCCAACCAAAGCAAACAAGAGAGGGTAGTTACATCACTTTCTCTCCTATGCACTCTAGTTGATGGTTCCCTTCTCCTTTTCCCTCTCTTTGTATATTTGAAATGGATGGTTGTAAAATATTATGTGTTTTGTATAATGAGAAGTGATATATTTGTGTTCACATTAAAAATTTTGAATTTATTTCAAGAAGGAAGGGCTTGCTGGTCTGTCTCAAGCATAGATGTTAGGTGGTTCGTTCAACAATATTTGTCACTTTGGTGACTGATAAGTTTAATTATTTGAATAAAAACTAATTATAATTTATTATAAAACACTTCTATTATCATTCCTCTATCAGTGTGTACAATTTCTTTCACAAAATTTACACAAACTCTAACCCTAAGTCCCTTGTAAGTTCTCGACCATGGACTAAGTAAACAAGAGCTAGTCTTATTATAATTACTAAGTAAATAACTTAAACCACTTGAAAAAAGGTAGAAAACATTAGAATAAATCTATAAACATTTTTCTATCATCCAAAAGTTTTTATATCCCTCGATCCTAATCCTAAATCCCTGCACTTAAGTCATAAACCCAAACTAGGATTGTCAAGCAAAGGGGTTTACCACAAGACCTAATCTTTTTCCAGCACCTATTAAACTCATTAAAATCCTTAGATATTATGATACCTCCAAATATAATATAAACACATTACCTTAACTATTATAACTATTTTTTAAGTATATAGATTTTATATTTTCTCCAGCTCAAAACCCTTATTCTTCTTGAAGCAAGCTTTCAAGTTTTAAAATAGTTTTAATCTATGCTGACCACCACTTGTCAAATGCTTAACTCAACTTAATCTAAAATAAAATAAAAACAATCATCAAAGGTTCTAGCCCTAGGCCACATCAAGTTGGTATCAAAGAATAGGAAGAGGAGCATTAGAGACATGGGATTGGATGCTTAGAAAAGTACTTGCAATTGATGAAATTAAAATCCATAAAAATGTTCACTATTTAAAATTTGGATTTTTAAACACTTTTAGTGGTATTTTATTTTATATTACAAAAATTATAGAAAAATTACTTATTTTAGGCAATGTTATGAAATCGTGCATATCATGTCAACTAGTTGCCTCTAAATTTCAAAACATAACCAAAGTTGACATAGGTTCCAATCAATATCGTGATACTTTAATTTGCAAATTTCAATTTTATTGGATTTTCTTATAGACAATATTATTGTTAACCATTTTAAATCACTCCTTACATTAAAGTGATGCCTTAAATTAAAAAAAAAAAAAAAAAAACATATTTACATTTTATTATAGCAAGCATCCATTGCATATTAAAAAAAAAAAGACCTTGAAATTTAATTATTTTGCATCAATACAATATAAAGTATGCCACCAAAATATGCTAACATCGATCAAGTAAGAAAATCTATCAAATAGGGTAAAAGAGGTTGCCTCACATAATGAGATGGATTTCGATCATGAAATGAGAAATGGATTTTGTATATATACTAACTCTCCAAATCTTAGTATGATTGAATAATTTTTTGAGCCCCATTTATTTGCTTGTAAATTGAAAATACATTTTATAAAAGGATACAATTTGCTTTGATTAGCTATTTTGTTAGAAGATGCTTTCAGCTATAAATTGAGAAGGTCATGATGCTCTTCGCAAGGAGGATCATTTCTTTCTTATTAGGTTAGGCGGGGTTTTGATGTCGTTGACTTTGATTTCTTGCATTGTTTTGTGTTTAATCAAGTTAATTTGGTTGAAATATGATAAAGTGAGAGCAAGTTTCATTTAATTCTTTCAAATACATTTATTTTGTTAAAAAGAGTGTGTGTAGAGAGTCTTATGATTCATCTTATACGTTCATTTTTGGCATGGAGATTAGCAAATAGAATCCTACATCCATACAAGTGAGTTTGTATACTAATCAAGATAGAGAAAACTTTATATGAATATCATGCAAGTGATAATCTGTTGACTCTGATGATGTATAGTTTTCTTGTTTAAATTTTATGAACAAGATATGCTTTTTATACAAATTTCTCTTTGGGAATATATTCAAAATGGTGATAAATTGGAGAAGCAATAGAGTATTGAGCAGTTGACCTCTCTTTCTTTTCATCATTCCTTAAAGTTCCATTTATTCAATGAAAAGCTTGTGTTAGGTATGAGAATGGAGAGCAACTTATGTTAAGTTGTCTTCATGAGATTGGAGATGACATTATTAGTTTCATTCAAGATTAGAAAGAAGTGAAGTTACATTTATTTCCTCTTCTCAGTTTGTCTTTAACATATGCATCAAGTTCAAATGACAAATAGAAATGGTATTGAATAATATTCATATTGATAACAAAAGTTCTATTATTTGTTATTTGTAGTTGCAAATCAAATTCAATATGAAGTTTGGGTGATTGTATATGAAGTTCCATAATTCATTCTATATATTTGTGCCTCCATCATTTATAAATGAGATGTTATAAATAAGATGTTATGCTTGGTTTTATACTCTTGCTTAGAAGGGATGAATATTAATACTTTATATTAATGTGTATAATTATTCTTAGGTGTTAGTATGAATTTTCTATGCATATGCATTTGGAAATTAAAATGCACTAAATTCTAATATCTATCTCTTTCTCCTATTTGCGAGGAATTATGGTTGTGCTACTTGGACAACAAAATAAATGACTTGGTCTCCTCCATTTCCTCCAAATGGAGATGATACAGCCAAAAACCACCAGTGAGGTAAATTCTATAAAGCTTAGGGCCCCTAGATCTGCAAAGCCATGCATGTGAATATGATATCCCTAAACTTTAGGTCATTATAAAAATCCCACATTTAATTACTTTAAACCTAATGACCTCCTAGTGAGTAGGAATTTATTCGGTATAACCAAAATTAAATATGCATAGCATTGATTTGCCACCCACATTGAAGATTTTCTCCTTTTGATTTTCATATAAAATGTATAATTCTAAATAATTAAAATAAAATAATAAACAAATAAAAATAAATAAGATAATCAAACATAAATTAATTAAACCAATCAAACTTAAATAAATAAAAGAATTAATAATATAAGTTAAAATATAATAAAACTAAAATTTAATAAATAAAAAAATTAAGAATTTAATAAAAAAAATAAAATTTTAAAATAAATTAAATAATTAAACTTAAATAATTATAACGTATTAATTAAAATTAATTAAAATTCACATAAATCCTTAAAAATTTAAATAAATTAAATAACTATGCATTATATCTAACTCCTTTTGAAAAATACACATGTACTAGATTGGATGATCTTCAAATAATTAATTGGGCTTTTACGTACTATATTTGCTTCCATTTTGGAAGGCAAAAGTGCATGAGATTCATAAGCTTTTAATGATTTTGAAGAATGTAAAACTCAAAACATAATAACGTGGCATATTATTGGGTAGCCTTGGCTTACAAGGCTACTAGCTAGTCGCATGGATGGTGAAATAAATCTCATAGCCCTAATTTAACAGAGGTAATTACTATTCAATTTAAAAAAATAAACCATTTGAGAAATCAATAATAAAACACTTAGATATTAAAACTTTCATACTATTTACTTGATTCCTTTTAGGAAGACAAAGAGGTATTAGATTAAAAGCTTAAGGACTAAAATATAATCAAAATAAAGAATTCTATGCAACCATCTAACACTTATGGGAAAATGGTAGCATTACAATTATGATCCGTGGGACTTAGGTTAGTGGATTTTGCACTCTGAAGCCACTAACAAATATAGTTCATTAAAACCTAAATAAAATAACTCAAACAAATAAAATATTCTAATATTTAATCACTAAAAATTCACTACAGGAAATTCTACTCTTTTCCAAAGAAAAATCCACTGCAAAATAAAGGAAATATGTTGGAAATCCTTGTTTGTAGCGAATTTGCTACAGAATTGATTCCATCATTAAAACCTACATTGCAAAAGTATTTGCGATGAAACAGATTCATCGCAAATATTTTGTGGCGAATTTACGGCGGCTATACGAATAAAATTTTGCTACAAATTATGATGGAATATTTGTCATATATTGTGATGGAATAACTATCACAAATCTGTCGCTATTTGAAACAGATATTTCTGTCACAAACAATGATACTCGTTCATCATATCAACATTTGTGACAAAAATTCCATTGTAAATCTGTTAGAAACTTATAGCATAATGAAAAAAAAAGCTACTACTATATGTTATTCAGCTTTCCAATAGTACAAATCTGAATAGTTTAAAATTCTACAAATCTAGTAATAATCAAATGCAATAATAAAAAGCAATAAAAATTTACTAGTAATATTCCAATAGGTAAAATAAATATTATACATTCCATAAACATATAGGGTGCAGTCATACACAACTCTGGAGGAAGATTGTAGGGGATGACTAGTATCATGGACCATCATGAGTAAGGCGAGAAAGATTAGCTAAATGTTGTAAAATCATCTGCACATAAACCTAATCTTATATTCCTTGATTTTGTGACAAAGGTAGGATGAATACGGTCAAAGTATTTATAAGCTTCTGCTTTTTATAGATGTATTAAAACACCTACTTGTGTGTTATGTTCCTTATGCCATGTCATAAGTGCAACAAACCACATAGATGCATATAAATATTATAATATGGGAATGATAGGTAAACATAACAATAGATTAACTTGCACTCCCTTCTACTTTCTTTCTTCTTTTTTTTTTTTCTAGATTTTGGTTTAAACCTTGTCGCGTTACAATGATGACATATAATATATGACAAATTAGCCCCACAATACAACATACATTCATTAACACAACAAACTATTTTTATAGTTGTTAAATCAAGTTTGGAAACTACTTTTTTGTTTGGTATAAATCTATTGGAATTATATTATTTGTTGGATTGGTCTTCTCAACTAGGCTAGTGATAAGATTAAAGCATTCTTTGGGTACATTATATTTTATCTTTATGCTTAACGTATTCACATCTATAGATAACTCTAAGTGAGTAGTGTACCCATTCCAAATTGATTATTGTGTAGCGTGCAACAAATCATAGTTGAGGAAATCTTCTATGTATTATTGAAACTGTGGCCAAGTTGCATCATAAATTAAGTCCATAAACATCCTAATTTTGTCTTCCTCAACTATGTTGGAACATGTAGACAAGCCACCCCAAGAGTTAAAATGAGGCTCATACTTATGTGAAGTCCAAAACTAATAGTCTGGCATGAATACTCTACAATATAGATCAATAGTGATCTCATCTGGTGTGAGGTAGGCTTGATTTTTGTGTTTGAAATATGGACAACAAAACCTACCCTCTGATATAAATAAGATAATTGACAGCCCGGCTGAATGAAATAATTCACTCCATTCAGAAATTCATCTGTTAATGTTATACATCCAGGTAATAATCAGTTATATATCCAACTTCTATACTTTTGAATATCCATAACATAATTGAACTATAAATTCCTACAACCAAATAATTAGATTTGTATCAATTTAGAAAAAAATAAATAATATGTTTAATATTAATAATTTTAGGAGTTTTCAGGGATATTGTGCAACTCCATCAGTCACTCATTGTATATTTGGGAATAGAACAATATGTGTGAATTAGCGCAACACACTAATACATCTAATTTTCTAAACATAAAGCCACGCATCCACCTAATCATCTTCATCTCTAAAACACTTAAAATTCTACACCATAAAGCATTGTGAGGGACTTTCCCCTTAGGTTTGAGGGGGACTTTTCTATCACACATTAAGCATGATGCATTCCTCCATTTCAATCATCCAACTTTAATTCTACTAATAATATCTCCATCCACTACACAATCACCATGAATAGTAGACTCTAAGAGTAAAGCCACTCATCCACCTAAGCATCCTCATCTATGTAACACTTAACTTCATATTATGCTTCTCTTTAATGGACAACATTCTACACCACAAAACATTGCAGGTCTTATTATCATCTTATAGAATTTTTCCTTAAGTTTGAGAGGAAGTTTTCTATCGCACAGTAAGCCCGATTCATTCCTCCACTTCAACTATCTAACTTAAACTCTACTAATAATATCTCCATCTATTACACAGTCACTATGAATAGTAGACTCTATGAGTAAAGCCACTCATTCACCTAAGCATCCTCATCTCTGCAACACTTAACTTAATAGTATGCTTCTCTTTTAATGACTAATATTCTATATCATAAAACACAGCAGCTCTCCCTACATCTTATTGGATTTTCCCTTAAGTTTAAGAGGGACTTTTCTATCACACAACAATCCCAATACATTCCTCCACTTCAATCATCCAACTTGAATTTTACTAATAATATCTCCATTCATTACATAATCAGCATGAACAGTAGACTTTAAGAGTAAAACCACTCATCCACCTAAGCATCCTCATCTCTATAGTACTTAACTTAATATTATGCTTCTCTTTTAATGGCTAACATTCTGCACCATAAAGCATTGCTCTCAATACTATCTTATAGAATTTTCCCTTAAGTTAGAGAGGGGTCTATCACACAACAAGCTTGATGTATTCCTCCACTTTAATCATCAAACTTGAATTCTACTAATATTATCTCAATCCATCACATCAAACTATATAACCCTAAAGTATGAACAATATAATTGAAATGAAATGGAAGTAAGATTACCTTTGAAGCTAATTTGATGTGATGTTGTGAGTGAAAAGGTGGTTTTTAAAAAGGTTAATCTTCTTTGGGGGATTTTAAAATTGACTTTGAATTTTAATTCTAAAATCATACCACCCGTTAGAAAATATATACTACCTCGAGAGGTAGAAATAAGATTTCAAAATGGGATCCAAAATTATAATTACAAATCCCACCTTGAATATCATAGTCAAATTTAAGAAAGAATTTCATACAACCCCGAAGGGTCAAAGTGAAGTTCGATTAAATATTTATCTACAATAATCCAAATGAATTATCATTAATTTCATATTCGAAGCTTTGCCAAAAAATTGATATATCTCCCCAAAGGGTGAAGATACCAATCATTGTCGATTATTTGAATATGATGATAATGATCGTCGTTAATTTTTTATTCTCCAAAAAAAAAAAATTAAAATTAAGAAAAGCTTGTGTTTGAAAAGTTGATGTGGGTCCTAACTCTCCTATGAGCTTAAAATCCTACGATTAATTACATTGTAGTGAGGTTTAGTTCCCTATAAATACTCTCAATTAAGATAACTATAGAAATTTCATTTAGGGGTTTTCTAGGAGTGGATATCAAAGGAAGTGAATTTATAGTTTAAAATGGGAATGGTTCAAGTTAAAACACTTATTACTGGAGTCAAAGGAGGAGGGGTAGGAGGCACTTTGGGATTGTAAAACCATTTAGAAGTATCCCAACCTAAGTTAAGTGTTGGGCTTTAAAATTTGGATTGAGAGATATTTTAATTTAACTTAATTAATTTATTAGAAATTTAGGAATATATTTCAGGAGGTATTCAACATATACCCCAGATCCTAAATTGAAATTGGGCATTAGACTATAGTAACCCAAACCTAACTAATGCAATACAAAATCTAGACTTTTCCAGTCCTGGATTGGGGAGCCAACTAACCACCTAGTCAATTAAAATCCATTAGTCCAATCATTTTTACAAAAAAGTGGTAGGGACGTTGTAATTAAAGTTTTTGATAATTGAGACAGACGTCTAGAGTGGAACCTAATTGGTCCCTTAACTTATGTGGGGTGAAAATACTTAACTCAAATGCAATTAAAATTTTAGATAATTTTATTAGTTTCTAATGCAATGCATGCTAATCGACTTGATTAAATGCATAAAATAGAATGTAGCCATTTTTGAAAAAGCTTAAAAATATTTTTCCCTAGAGATTGCACAACCTCCCCTTGATAGATCTGCATCCTTAAAGGATAGTAGTCTACCAGAACCCGCGGGCGAAGAAGTGTCTAACAAAGAAGAGAAGTAAATAATTTGTTTATGCTAACTCTCGATAATTTTGAGATTTCTTCTTAGATCATTAGAGTTTATATATTAGCAAAAAAAAATTATTTTAATTTTAAGTAAAAATATTTTATAGCGTACCCTCATGAGCCTCCGATCGAATCCAGGTTAAAATGAAAATGACATAAAAACTGCCAAAAAAACTAGAAAAAATAGGTAACCATATATGCAATTAAATCAAATCAAACACATCAATCAATATAATTAATTCCTTAAAGTAATGTTCATAGGAAAATGTCCCATTTATTACAACCTAGAATTTTAGAAATTAAAAGTGGTCGGGCACCACTAACCATAAATCTGAATTCTTATCCTAAGACAGATGCAAGTGACTTTGAGTGGAATACTCTTTGTGTTCAACTCTTCTCCCTTCTCATCTTTGAACTCATTGAATCAATTGTACTTGGATACCCAAATGGAAAAGAAAACTCTTCCCCCAAGGGGGAGGTTATTCTTTTCCCCTTTGGGTATTGAAACGATCCAAAATTGGACTTCCAATGGAAGAGGACTATCCCCCTGAGGGGTATCCATTCCTCTTTGGAATCCAATTTTGGATACCTCTATCCAAACTCAAAGAATAACTTTCACAACACTTAACTTTTAGCAAATTATATTGATATAAAAATAAAAATCTAAACTCTCCTGTAAGGTTATCCTAAGTATTTAAAAATAAAACACATCCCAAGAAGTTATATTTATTTGTAGTAAAGTTAATCACACTTGGCCATGCTCTTATTTATTTGGGGGCTAAGCAATTGAAGCACCTGTAGGAATTATACTGATTATTAATTTATCCCCCTTTTATTGCCCTGCACGAGCGTGGCTACCTGCAAAAAACTCAATGAGCAACCAGATTAATCATAACCTAAGGGTAAACTATCTCCCATTATATCAATTCATAAAGTATAGTAAAAGTAAATAAACACTCACATCATGAAAATTTCAATTACAACATGCGATGAAATCTTAGAAAACTCAATAGATAGTAGTAAAGTAAATACCATCCTAGCATAGGCTAGAGTTTGTTATCCTAACAAATCATAGTTATTATTTGCATGTTTTACATTCTTGCAACTTGTAAAGTTTTGATGATTTCAAATATTATTATTTTAAAGTTTTGTTTTCTCCTAACATTTTTTAGAAGAATTATTTTTGCTCTTGTGTGGACAAAAATTTCAGGATAATCGAACTCCAGACTAATGAAGACTTCAAATCAAAATTCAACATGAGATAATTTATAAATTGAAGCTTGTACTTTTCATTGTATTGAGTTTGAGAGGGAGTGATTGTAATTAAGTAACTTAGCATATACACACTTGGGGAGATCTTTAAAATTCATACTGATTGTACGGGATGATCAAGTCAGTTATCCCCTTGAAAGAGCAATGGAACGAACAAGAAGTGAGAAAATTTTTCTAAGTCCTGATCGTCAAGATGAATTTTTCTATTCATCCAAGATGAAATGCTCTCTAGAAAATTTTCGTTCAAACGAAATCCTGTTCGTGCAAGGACGAAATGCACTCTATAAAAATTTCATCCAGATGAACTCCAATTCGTCCAAGGATGAAATGCTCTCTAGAAAATTTTCGTTCAGACGAAATCCTATATTCGGCCTAGGACGAAATGCTCTCTGTAAAAATTTGTCTAGACGAACTCTTATTCGTCCCAGGATGAAAATGCTCTATCCTTTCTAATTTTGATAACTTTCTGCAATTTGTCGAAATCGACCCATGGTATAACTATTCATACCGGACGAACATAGTTTGTACGGGATGATAATTGGGTACGAAGTCAGTTTGTACCAATGTACATTAGGTTTGTATGCAACTGATTTAAGTAAGTTCATCCAGGTTATCCACGATTGTATGGTCCACTATGTACAGACTTGAAAATCTATAATTTTTGGACGGTTTTTTGTGTCTTTCCAATATAAAGTCTAATTAGAATTGCCTCTTAATCTTTTTGCCTACTGATCTTTGTGCTAACTGAAGGGAGACTTAAGGAGTGAGTGTGAGAGAGTGTTTGAAGGAGGATTCTTACTACTGGAGCGTGAAAGATTCACTTGGTACTCAAAGGTATGAATCTCTACTTGTGATTTTTGATTACTTCACTATTTTCTCTATTCCTTCTAGATTTCTTGTGAGAAGATTTATCAAAGAGATCTGGTTCTCTGCCGACACTTAGAGAGTGTGAAAGGACGAAGGGTTCTCTACCCACACTTGGAGAGTGTGAAAGGTCGAAGGGTTCTCTTTCCACACTTGGAGAGTGTGAAAGGACGGAGGGTTATCTGCCTACACCGGGAGAGTGTGAAAGGACAGATGGTTCTCTGCCAACACTGGGAAGAGTGTAAAAGGATGACGGTTCTCTACCGCACTGGGTAGTGGTGGAAGAGAGTTTTGTTAAGGCTTCTCCGCCTTGCTGTGGGTGCAAAAGGAGAGTCACTAGTGGTATTAGTGCAATACTCGGAGGGTGCCTCCGGGTAGTGGATGTAGGTCGTGTTTGATCGAACCAATATAAATCTTGTGTCTTTTTATTTTCCGCTGCCTTTTATTTTTACTGTTTAACTTGGGGTTGAAAAATCTTTTTCTACAAAATTCATTAAAGTAAATTTTTTGTATAAAATTTTAAAAGAAGGTAAAATTTTTTAATTACCAATTCACCCCCGCTCTTGGTTAGCCGCTGGAACATAAGCTTAGGTTTAACAACATAATTCATATTGAACAAGTTTTAACAAGTGGTATCAGAGCTTGATTTCAAAATTATAAGTTTAGACTACTTTTTAATTAACTTAGATGACTACATTTGGAAACCGAAATACACATGAGGATTACTCTATAACTAGTCTTCCATTGTTCGACAATATTCCTTTTGATTTTTGGAAAACACGCATGTCTACATTTTTACAGTCACTTGATTACCATATGTGGATCTTAGTTCAGGAAGGGTATACAAAACCAACTAGACTAGTTGACAGAGTTTGAATTGAAACACCTTTTATGGACTAGATAGTAGAAGAATGTGACTTAGCACAACTAAACACCAAATGCTTGAATAGTTTCTTTTGTGCACTTAAATTAGAAGATTATATACGGGTTTCTACTTGCAAGAGTGAAAAGGACATATGGGATAGACTTTGTATAACTTATGAGGGGACTAATGAGGTTAAGCAATCTAAATTTAATATCTTGTTGCATGATTATGAATTATTTTACATGAAACCAAATGAATCCATTTCTAATATGTACACAAGATTCACATAAATAGTCACCTCTTTACATGCATTAGGTAGGGAATTAATGAATGCTGAAATGATTAATAAAATTCTTCGTTATTTGCCTACTGCTTATGATGCTAAAATTACTACAATTATAGAGTCTAAAGATCTAAACATTTACTCTATTGACAATCCTCTTGGTTTGCTAATTACTTAAGAGTAAGGAGTTAGCCAAAAAAAGATTGATGCAGGTGAACCACGAAGGGAAAAGAACATAGCACTAAAAGTGGAGGAATCTGAGAGTGAACACTCACAACCTGAGGATGAAGATGATATCGCACTAATGACTAGATAATTTAGAAGCTTTCTGAAGAGGAAGTATAAGAAATGCCAGTAATGGAATAGAGATAAATTTAATAGAAATGTCAATATTTTAAATGATATTATTTGCTATGAGTGCAGGAAACCTGGACATATTAAGATAGATTGCCCAAAACTCAAATCCACTCCTAGCAAGAAGAAGGTAGAGGAGAAACCAATTATGAAGAAGGGCGAGAAGAAATTCCAAAGAGCTTTCTGGGCGGACTCAACTTCGGACTCGTCAGAGACGAAAAAGGAAGAGGAAATCACTAATCAGTGTTTAATGACCGATAATCTTGATCAGTCAGATCAAGAAGATGTATGGGACTTAACTTACGATGAACTTTTTGAAGTTTCTGGACACATGCATGATGCATATAGGAAGATGAAGAAAATGCATACTAGTCTGAGCTTAAAATTTGAGGAACTACAAATGGAAGATGAAATCCTTCGAAAAGATCATGCTTTAATTGATGACAACCACATGAAATTACTTGATAAGTTTGATAACTTGAATAAAAATCATGAAAGTTTGAAATCATCCTATATAGAACTTGAAAAAGAGTTTAAAAATTTTAAGGATGAATATGAGAGCAAAATTTATAGAATCAATTATACAAATCGAATTTTGGAAGATATGAATTCATTTTACAAATTAACGATAAAAGCTCTCGAGGATAATAGGATATCACCTAAACTTGAAGATTTCACTAATCCTATTTTGTATCATAAATTTATGTTATCCCTGAATAGATAAATAAATAGTATAAGACTTAGAAATTCTTTTCCAAAAGTCAAATTTAACAATTATGGATTGATTGGACAAATAGCTCACACATGTACTTTGAAGAAGGTGTGGAAACCTAAGATGCATAAACCTAGACATATCATACATGCATCTCTTTATAAATTGCCAAAAGAAGAACCCAAACTTGTTTGGGTTCCCAATTCTAATGTTTGATAATTTTGCAGGGTCGCTCTCACACAAGGCCTCGTGAGAGTATATGATACCTGGACAGCGGATGTTCAAAGCATATGACTGGAGATACTGCACAATTCATATCGTTGGAAGCCAAGAGTGGAGGCAGGGTTACACTTGGAGATAACACCACAAGGAAGGTGGTTGGGTCAGGTATGATTGGAAATCTTAAGAATTTTTACATTGAAAATGTGTTATTGGTAGAAGGCTTAAAGCATAATTTGTTAAGTATAAGATACCTATGTGGCAAAGGGTATTGTATAAATTTTTTTCATACTAGCTACATATTAAGCCTAAATTGAAATGATATTTTGAATGGTATAAGGGTAAATAATGTGTATATGCTAGATTTGAATTGCATTCAAACTCCTACTACTTTTGTTTAAAAACTATTTCTGATGAGTCATGGCTTTGGCATAGGAGACTTCGTCACTCTAGCATAAAAAATCTTAGGAGGATTACCCAAAAGAACCTAGTAAGAGGTATACCTAAACTAGACTTTACTAAGGACCACTTTTGTGATGCATATCAATTAGAAAAACAAGTGAAGTCCTTTTTTCAGTCCAATAAGGATCTTAGAACAAGTAAACCATTAAAGATTTTGCATATGGATCTTTTTGGACCAATTGGAACTGTAAGTCTAGGAGGGAAGGTATATGGATTTCTGATTGTGGATGATTACTCTAGATTCACATGGGTTAGATTTCTATTTCATAAGAGTGAATCATTTGAGGAATTTAAAAACTTTTCGACTAGGATTCAATGAAAGCTAGGATGTGAAATTATGACTATACAAAGTGATCATTGAGGAGAATTTGAGAATGAAAGATTTGAGAATTTTTGTAAGGAGAAAGGAATTGATCCTAACGTTTCTTCACCTAGAACCCCTCAGCAGAAAGGGGTAGTCGAAAGGAAAAATAGAACATTAATAGAAGCCCCCCCGAGCAATATTGGCAGAATACTCACTTCCTAAATATTTTTTGGGCTGAGGCGGTTAGCACTGCATGTTATGTTCTGAATAGGGTGAATGTGAGATCTAAATTAAATAAAATACCCTATGAGTTATTAAAAGGAAGAACACCTAATTTGTCACATTTGCATGTTTTTGGTTGCAAGGTGTTTATTCATAACAATGGAAAATCTGCCTTAGAAAAATTTGATTCAAAATCAGATGAAGATATTTTTTAAGGATACTCAAGTATTGAAAAATCTTTTAGAGTATTCAACAAAAGAACTTTGATAATTGAGAAGACCACACTTGTTGTTTTTGATAAATCTGGAATTTTGGAAGAGCCAAATGTTGTAGAAGATGAAATTGAGATTAACTCTCAAAAGATTGATAAAATAAATTTGGAAGAAAA